>NC_061525.1:10422500-10500000 GCF_022379125.1 Scophthalmus maximus
TTGTTTTGAAGAATTTGTTATAATTTTAACAGTCATTTGTTGAGCTTTGACAATAATTTCTTTCTACCAATCTGTTTGATCAGTTTTGTCTGCTTAGCATGCACTCACCCAAAATATGTTTTTAAAGCTACCATCCTTTAAAATATCAAATTTTGAAGTGTCTGTTGTACACATTCAGAGGAGCACCTTTCCATTCATGAACAGCAGCAGGATTCTAATCACACAAAAAAACAAAAACAAAAGAATAATCTTGATAATCTTCAATAGTCATATTTATCAAATCACATCCATATATAAAGTTTGCAGCATCCATTTAAAGCATGTCCTCACTAGCTATACTCAATAACAACCACCTAAGAGAACAAAATATAAATATTGAATCAGATACAGTAACAACATAACATTTGATCTATTCTGTATAGATATGAAATTGTGCATTATTAATACCCCATATTTGACACTACTCTCTGTTTTCACATGTATGCACAGTAAAGGGTCCAACTTCAACTCACGGCATGAATTTCTGGAAGAATTAATAAAAAAGAGAATGTTGTGGAAAAAATTTGTAAGGACAATCAATCTCATTAAGTGACAGCACCACATTGTAGACTGAGTTCCTGATGCAGTTATCGCATCTAAACAACATAATGAAGATCAATGAAAGCAGATTTACAGTACATGTTGTAAACTCTCTGCACAAGACTGCTGAAGAATTTGTCTGTGAAACTGCAGACATAACGCCATCTTGTGTAGATAAGTCTCACTACAGCCCAGTCAGGCATAAGAAGTAAAATATCCCTCCTGTGTTGAAAGTAGCAGCAGACTCTGAACTTGTTTAACAGTCAGTTTGGGAGGAAGTTAAGTAGTGTGGAATATGATTCAAAAGTCATTTTCTGGCCTGAAAAATGAAGCAACACGACATTAACACAGCGAACTAAACAGTGCTACTCTGTCAAACTCTGAGACTTAAAAATTAAATGAGAATGCTCTAAAAGATAATACAATGATTAACATTTATATGTTGACTAAATCAACATTTGGTGTAACCCAGAGACTTGGCAGGAACAATAGGTTGTTCCCAATTACTCGGAGAACTTACTCTGTGGATTTGCCTGACACTGTGTTTTCTATCTTCCATCTCTTCATGTAATCCCAATCTATCGCCACTCTCCTCTTCTGCTCCTTGTCCTCCACCACTATGTCTGGTTGGTTGGGCAAAGTTGACTTTCTACTTCTTGCTCAGATGACCACACCACTACTGGCTTCTCTTCATTGATTACCATTCACATCAAAGCTATTTTATTTGTTCCCAAAACAGTGCATGGGCTCATTGGACTGGCCCCAGCATCCATCTCTAAACTGCACTGCTCATCACTTACTAACTGACCAATCCCCGCTCTCCATTTCAAGCCCCCAGCTTAAAAAAAAAAAACCAAGTATACACATGATCAGTCATTTTCAGTTGATGCACATTGTTGTGTCATTAGTGTGCCCCTGATAATTGCATCTTCCCCCTTCATGAATGTTTTTAAAGTTCATCTATAGATTCAATCTTCTTAATCCCTGAGTGTGTAATAATGAAGATTTACCTGAACACATATATGTTTGAGCTTTTGTTCGTATTTTATTTGTGGTTTTAATTAGCAGTGCTGTTTCTGTTATTAATTACTTGTTTCAATCCAGATGTTCCATTTGGTGACCTCTGTCTGGTGCGTGTCACACGCTCCTGCGAGTCAGCTGTGCAGCGACAGTGTTCCTGTCATTAGTAAATCTATGGCGCCTGTCCTTCCATACATATGCACCGGCTCGGGTCACGTGACCGGGGGCCGCTGCTGCTGTCGCTGTGTCACGTGACCAGGGGCCGCTGCTTCTGTCGCTGTGTGTCACGTGAGGCGTCGCTTCAGCAACATGGCTCCAGCTGGCGCAGAGCAAAAACACTCCGCCGCGGTGACCGAGCGCCGTCCGCACCTGTGAACACCGGACCGGACAGACGGAGCGGGGGACGCCCGCCGCCCCACCAGCATGTCGTCGTTCTGCGAAGTTCATGTTGCACTAAACTCACGACACACGGAACCGCCGGTGCACCGTTAGCTCCACGCTAGCTAGCTGTCATCTGCTACAAGTGGTGAGAAGGTGAGCTACATAACAACCAGCGAGCGCGGTTGTGTCTGTTATCACAGCGGGGAGGCGTTGGGCACGTACAACTGAGGTTGTTTAATTTACTGTTGTTCATTCTATTAACTGTATGAAGGCTTTCTCCTCGCTTGAGTCCGCGTTTTCATTGCGTTAGCGTCTTCGTTATGCTAACCGATAGCATTAAGTTGATGTTACTTCCCCTTTTGCCCAAGCTTCCTCTTCAAGCTTTTGCATTTCCGATATCAATAGCGTTGAAGAGGTTGTCATTAGCTAAACCATGTTTACATGGTTTATTTGAGACTCAAAACTGCTGGGCATTATTATACTATTATTATTATTACTGTCAGCCTGTTACCAACGAGATTAATACTTAACTTGTAGCTACTGTTACTGTATGAGCATCTTGCGGGACTTGACATTAGTAAAGTAAGATCTACACTCAATAACAATCACTGAGTGATAGTTAGATTGTAGGATGGTGACAGGTTAAAATAATGAATCTTAAAATGTGAAGCTTGTTCTGTAACTTTCCACCAGGGTGTAGATTTGTTGATAGGGTTAGGAGTAGTCCAGTCATGTGAGATGAGCTCAAACTTCCAGGCTCTTGGAGAAGAGTCATATGCATTCACCAGCATCACATTACAACCTGAATTTCTCCTCTGTGGAAAACATTCTCCTATTTCTGGCTAACATGCCAATATCAGAAGCAAAGCATGACATAAGACGCGTTTTGCTAATCTTATTGCCTGTTTTTGTCTGTCATTGAAATCCCCAGAAGAAGAGACTCGGGTCTGCCTTGATGACCTCGATTTCTTCCTCCATGAATGTCTGACAACCGTCTTCGGTGTGCGACAGCGAGGTGAACAAAGCTGATCAGTGTGCAACTCTGGACAATCATTGGGGACTCAGCATGGATTGGCTGATGCATGTAGTCGAGAAAGACTTGGGGATTGACCGACGGCAGCAAGGCCTGGGCCCCCGTCCCCGGGAGCTCATAGCCCTCGTTCCTACGCGCTGGGTGATCGGCCTGAGGGAAAAAAGGGTCATGCGCTGTGCGCGCTTTGACAGCATCAGCAAGGCTGAAGTTTCCACATACCTTCAGTGTTCCCAGTCGAAGCTGCCTCCTGGCTGGACACGGGTGTGCATTCAGGGTCTGAGGAAAAGCAAGTTGAGCTACAGATTGGCCAGAGACCCCTGCGATCGACAAATGGAATTCATGCCACCAGATTCTTATGTCAAAACCATGCAGTGTGTGTCACAGCATAATGTCAGGTACTGTATATATATATATTGATATCTTCCTGAAAAATGTGGCCATGCTTGTTGTCCTTTGGCTTGTCTGAAAGCTGTAAAAATTAAACATGATGACGAGCTATCACCTCCAAGACAATGGACTGTTGAGTTACTGTTTGTGAACATTAATTACTCTTCTACGCAACTTTTATAGGTAGCGCTCATTGAAAAATGTATTTATCGAAAAGTTAATTGTTTGGATTACATAATAACAATTAATTGAATTGTCTTCTTATTACCTGTCTAAGGCAAAAATGCAATGTCTCTCTTCTGGAAAGAGATGATTCTAGGCTTTTTGGGGGATTTTATATTAATTTAATCTTTGATTTAATTTATTTACTCTATAATTGTTTTGGACTCAATCAACAATCAATTCGAGGATTTGACCTTGGGCTTTTGGAACATGTAGAGATGGTATTGATATTGGTATTGAATTTGCCTCTGTGCATTCAGTTACATTTGGGACAGGGTCTCTCCTTCACTGTTGAGTGAGGTTGCTCATGTGAAACGTATGTATCTTTTTTCAAATGCCTAAATGAAGAAAAATGTTTAAGATAGAAATCTTTCAGCTTTTTGTCTTTCTTTCCCTTTTCAGGAATCTATGGCGTGACTTTCATCACAAACTTGTGCAGCCATATGCAGGAGCTAATGGGCAGATGCACGTTGCAGCTGTAGATGCAGTGCGTCATGCTCTGCAGAAACTCTTCAATTGCACCTTCATCTCATCTGACAGAGCGTCACCATCCCTTTCTCCAGCTAGAGAGAAGGAGAAAGAAAGCTGTTTGCCATCCAGTTCATCTTGCTTTTCCAAGTCCCAGTCAGACCACCTGTGTCCGAATGTTCTGCCCGCAGAGTGTCTGCTAGAGACGGTAGAAATGTTGTACTTGATTCTACCATATACTCAGTATTCACTCCAAGATATTGTCTCTTTCAGCCCAGCCAAGCTCGCTAACAGCCACGCCAAAGTGTTGTTCATTCTCTACCAGTTACTAATAGCTCTGCAGGCATGTCATGCAGCAGGTCTGTCTTGTGGTGAGCTCTCTCTGCAG
This sequence comes from Scophthalmus maximus, assembly GCF_022379125.1. Classification (NCBI taxonomy): domain Eukaryota; kingdom Metazoa; phylum Chordata; class Actinopteri; order Pleuronectiformes; family Scophthalmidae; genus Scophthalmus; species Scophthalmus maximus. Next base: position 10,426,979 of record NC_061525.1, read on the forward strand.
GACATTGCAGTTGATGAGCAGCTCTGCAGCCGGCTCAAGCTCAACCTAGGGCATTATGAGGAACTGGGGATGGAAACAAACGGTGATGTCACGGGCCGACAAGTGCCAAGAAGTGTCCTTCAAAGGGACAGTGTATGTGTGAGCCAAGAGAACAAAAGACTTTGCAAAGACTGCTTTGATGAGCTCAAGACGTTGGTCTTGGACTGGGTTCATGGGCGAGTCAGTAACTTCCGCTACTTGATGGAACTAAACAGGTTAGCAGGACGGCGGGAAGGAGACCCCAATTATCACCCAGTGCTGCCATGGGTGGTGGATTTCACTGTGCCATTTGGAAAGTTCCGGGACCTCAGGAGGTCAAAGTTCAGGCTCAATAAGGGGGATAAACAGCTGGACTTTACATATGAGATGACCAAAGAGGCTTTGGCAGCAGCAGCGAGTAGCGGGGTTGGTGGAGGTGGTGTAGGTGGAGACCTCGGTGGCTCTGTAGGTGCTGGTGGGGCCGGGCAGTCTGACCACCTCCATGTACCTCATCACATATCTGACGTTTTGTCAGACATTACCTACTATGTCTACAAAGCCCGGCAGACTCCCAAGTCAGTGTTGTGCAGCCATGTTAGATCCCAGTGGGAGCCTAATGAATACCCAGCCAGTATGGAGCGCATGCAGAGCTGGACACCTGACGAATGCATTCCAGAGTTCTACACGGATCCCACCATCTTCTGCTCCATTCACCCCGACATGCCAGACCTGGATGTGCCTTCATGGTGCAAGTCTTGTGAGGAGTTTGTTGAGGTCCACCGGCGCCTTCTGGAGAGCAGAGAGGTGTCCAAGCATTTGCATCACTGGATAGACCTCACATTTGGCTTTAAGCTGTCTGGTAAAGAAGCTGTAAAAGCCAAGAACGTGTGCCTACACCTCGTGGACAACCACACCAATCTGACTACGTACGGTGTGGTTCAACTGTTTGACCAACCCCACCCACCCCGCTTATCTCCCTCGCAGTATGCCCCAGCTGAACCTCCTCTCCTTGGCCTTGCTGCTCTTAAAGTGCCTTCTCTACACATCCCTAATAACAACACCTTGGCTGTCACTGTTGATGGAATGGTGCCCGAGTCCATAGGGTGTGAGTCCAGTGGCTGGACCATGGTAGACAGAGATGATGATCTTGAACAAGGTACAGAAGCTTTGGACTCATTAGCGTCCACTGTTTCATCCACTTCTGCATCTTGCTCTGTGCCACTGCCAAGTGTCAGTGCAGCAGTAGGAAAAATGGGAGGAGAGCAGACAGCGCTTATTGTGTCCCAGTCCCCGAGTTCATTCCCTGGTGATTTCCCTGGTTTACGCAGTGCCATGTTACAAAGAGGTGGGACGATGAACAAAAAACATTTGGATGGGAGTGTACCTGCCCCCACTGCAGAGGAAATCAAGATTATCCTTCCCGAAGGCTTCAACCCACTGCAGCCTTTGGAAGAGTTGGAGAAGTTGAACAATTTCCTGGTGAAGAGTCTACACGCTGATGTACAGCACCCTGCGGGATCTAGCGACTGCATGAGGAACGGTGGGATGATTGAATCTCTCCCCTCTCTGACACTGCTCTACCAAAGAGACATGCAGGCCCTTGGTGTTCTCATCGCTGAGATATTCTTCACCTTTAAACTGAGAGGAATGAAACCGGGCACACCCCTCAGACAGCGTTTCCAAGCTGTTATGAAGCTATGCTCTGCCAGCCTCCGGGATGTCCCACTGTCTTTGCACCATGCTCTTGAGACACTGCTGCTAATAGAGAAACACTCTGGAGTAGCACACAGCGAGTTACCAAACTGCCCACGTCCTCTCCTCTTCAAATATGACCCCATCTGCGATGGTCTCCCTCCTCCAAACCCCTGCCAGTTATTGAACTCAATCATCACCCCCTTTCCTTTCCCGTCCTATTTTTCAGCACTTCATCATTTTATCTTTTCCTACCACACTAAGATTGAGACCACATGTAGCCTTCAAGGAAGAGACATTGTCTTTCACCTGTGGCAGCAGCTTGAGACACTGTTGCATGGTAGCATCACAGCTGAGGGACTTGAGATTCTCTTGCCCTTCATTTTAGCCCTCATGCTTGAGGAGTCCACAGCTGTCTATGCTGCTTGGTACCTTTTTGAGCCCATCTCTAGAGTCCTGGGCCCCAGAAATGCAAACAAGTACTTGCTGAAGCCACTGATCAACGTGTATGAAAACCCACATTGTCTGCGAGGACGTTTCTATCTCTACACTGACTGTTTCATTCTGCAGTTGATCGTGCGGCTCGGCCTGCAGGCCTTTCTTTCCGGCTTACTCCCCCACGTGTTGCAGGTCATCACTGGCTTCGAAAGCTGCATCTCAGGCTCTGGTGGGGAAGCGTGTAAAGGGATGAGGGCGGGCACATGTAATCTTGGAGAGGAAGAGGACTTTCAGTGCGGTGAGGTGCGGCCATCGCCTGGCTCTGTTAGCGGGAATACGGGTGGTGGTAGTGGAGCCGGTGGAGTTGTGGGGGACACAGGGCTGGTCGACTACTCCTCCGGCATCAGTCTCAATGACCAAGTGTTTCTCTCGGAGGCAGAGGACTTTCAGAATGGGTTCTATGTCAACAGTGGTGCAGGTGTAGCTGCTGGGAAACAGCATAGCCAGAACTCTGCATCCAAGGATCAGGACCAGGAGTCGCTCAGTGTGGGGAAACTAAGTGACAAAAGCAGCACAAGTGAACTCTCGCTGGGTGATGGAGACTCCATGCGGGATCGAGCCAGTCTCAAATCGGCTGACAGCAGCCAGGACCTGAAGCAAGCGAGCGAGGGAGAAGAGGGAGGAGAGATGGAGGAAGATGAGGTGACAGAGACTTATGAGGGTAATGAGGGGACAGATGATACTATACCAAACCTGGACCTCACACTCTCCGGTTGCACGGAAGCTTCAGGAGCCACAGTTATTACTCTGGAGGGTGAGTTTGTTAATGGAATGGCACTGGAAGAGAAAGGCATTGTGGGAGAGCAGGAGGAGGACGACGACGACCATGATCCATTGGAAAACTCTGAGGAGAAAGAGCAAAAAATTCTTCTAGGTGAGTGAATGATGGATGTTTATGTTGGACAATGTTTGTATAAACTGATGAGTTTCAAAGTTGACAGACATGTCTCCACACACAGATACAATCTGCAAAACAGTTCGCTGGCTGTCGGCAAAACTTGGACCGACAGTGACGTCTCGATACATCGCTAGAAATTTGCTGCGATTGCTCACAAATTGTTACATTGGTACGTATAATTTACTTCATAAAAGTTAAATTACGCCATTTGTGCGTTGACAAAACCCATGCTCTGTATGAAATGTGACACTGCCTGTGTTTCTTCAACCCTCTTTCTTCTCATGACCTCTCCAGGGCCCAAGAACCACCAGTTTGTGGCCCCTGCATCTGAGGAGAGCAGTCTGGACAGTGTGGGAATGGGCAGCGTGTATGAGAAGAAACCTGTGGTCGGTGATCAGACAGCAGGACCCGTGTTGGACTGTCTCATCTACATAGCTCAACTTTATGGCGAGCCTGTACTGACCTACCAGTACCTGCCTTACATAGGATATCTGGTAAGAGGAGAAAAGTCATAAATATAAGAGAATTAACACTTGCATGTTTACATACTGGGTGAAACTACTATACTTTAAAGACGTGTTGTTGGATAGATACAGAACATTTGGTTTACTCGCCGATGACTGATCTGGCGCTTGCGGCAGTATCAGAGGCATTTCCCATTCTGGTATCAGAATTGGAACCGCTCTCCTTTTTTAATCTTGCCAATGTGTTTGTTTTTCGAGGTATCTCGACCTTCTTCGCAGCGTCTTAACACACGTAAGGAGGCAAGTCTGCTTGGCGCTGTCGCACTTACGCAGAAGATCATTGTCTTTCTCTCCGATACAACTCTAATGGACATGCTCATGAAGATCAATCAGGATGTGCTTCTGCCGCTACTGGACCTGCTCACCACACCCAGTATGGGGTAAATACCAATGTACACACAACATGCATGTGTAGGCAGCACAAATGACGGCAATGATTTAACCATGGCTTGTCAAACACCAGCATGATTGTAAAACATTCCAGATTGTTTGCCTTTTTCTACTTTTTTTCTACTCTATCTTTTTCCTGCTTGTGTTTAAAAGTAATCATTCAAATGTTGTTCAATACAGTAGATTTGTTATTCATCCTGTGTTTGGTTGGTTTATTTCTGCTGTACACAGGTTCCCCAGTGGGGTGCAGACACGCACTGCCGTCTGTCTCAAGACACTCAGCCTGATGGCTCTCATCTGTCTGCGCATTGGGAGGGAGATGGTGCAACAGCATATGGCTGAAACTCTGCGTTGCTTTTTCACTGTTTTCTCTCTGCTGCATTCTCTGCAACCCCAGGTACACACACACACACACGCACGCGCGCACACAGGCACACTATATATATATATATATATATATATACTGATTGATATTTTGTTATTTCAAATCTATTTTTAGAATACTGTCAACAAGCAGATCTGTCACAGAGAGCTGAATGTAAAATAAATGACAGAGTTCTATGAAATTATTGATATAAATAAAAACGAGAGAGAGAGAGAGAGAGAGAGAGAGAGAGAGAGAGAGAGAGAGAGAGAGAGAGAGAGAGAGAGAGAGAGAGAGAGAGAGAGAGAGAGAGAGAGAGAGAGAGAGAGAGAGAGAGAGAGAGAGAGAGAGAGAGAGAGAGAGAGAGAGAGAGAGAGAGAGAGAGAGAGAGAGAGAGAGGACAGGACAGGACAGGACAGGACAGGACAAGACAAGACGGTTGTTATTGTAGCATCAGACAACTTAAATGTTTATCAATGTACCTGCATCTCTTTGGCTGTTAGCTGGACAGTGCCCCTCGCAGGATTGTGGGAGAGGTCACGGTGGTGGATGTTTGTACAGCTGAAGATTCGACCGTTACTTATGAGTTGGGGGTCTTGGAGGAGCTGCAGACTGTATTTAATCCTGAGATGGCCCATGCCTCCTACATCCCCTTCTACTGTCTCATAGGTTGGAAATGCCTCTCATCTCAATCTCATGTCAAATACAAAATACCATATCCAGCAGGAAGAGGGCAGTAAACTGTGATATAATGTGCCTCATCGTTATGAATCAGTGTATTTATTGTGATTCCGCAGGTGACATGGCAATTCGTAAGCTGGTTCCCAACCACGAGCTGGTCTGGCAGTTGGCCCAGTCTTACCATCAGAGTGTGAGCCAGGGGAATCCAGAGACGAACCTCACAGCAACATCCATGGCAGAACTGCCTCCATCCTCCATGGCTCTCTCTTCTGGTTTCAGCAGACGTGTGGGTTGCAGCCCCTTTCCTGCACCCTCAAGTAGCTCCACGCCACTGGGGGACTCCCTCCCTGAGTCTGGCACGTTTGGGAGTCACCTGGTTGGAAACCGTATCCAAGTGTCCCAAGACACTGATTACGGTGGTAGCCCCAACCTGGGCTTGGCCAACTCTTGGGGACGCACCAGCCACACAACACCAGTAGTCTCCACTTCCTCCACCTTCACCGCTCCATCTGTTGGCACACTGGCTTCTTTTTCCGGCTCCTGGGTAACAGGCACCAACCTGGAGGACAGTGCCCTGAAGCAGGAACTCCCTCGCAGTGGCCGCTCCCTGCAGGGCAACTGGCTTGCCTACTGGCAGTATGAGATCGGTCTCAACCAACAGGATCCACATTTCCACTTCCACCAGATCCGACTGCAGAGCTTTCTTGGTCATTCGGGCACCACAAAGTGTTTGGCACCACTGGCAGGAGAGGATTACTTCCTCTCTGGCAGTAAAGACAAAACTGTGAAGCTTTGGCCTCTTTATAACCATGGTGATGGGACACAGGAAGTTGAGCCAAGGTTAACATACAACGATCATCGAAAGTCTGTCTTCTATGTTGGACAGCTTGAGGCTTCACAGGAGGTAGTCAGCTGTGATGGGACTGTGCATCTGTGGGACCAGTATACAGGTACGGGATATCAATCACCAGGCATGACTGCTCACGATTACAGATGTTTCCTGGAGCTTAACATTTTGTTTATGTACTTTTGTATATATCTGCATTCTTTTGTCCTCAGCCAAGCAGATCCGCTCGTATGAAGCCGTGGATGGCAAGAATCCCATTACAGCTGTCACCACCATGCCTGCTCCACAATGCAGTGTGGTGTTTGGCAGCGCAGATTCTGTTCTCCGCTTCATTGATCCTCGCAAACCAGGATTGCAGGTAGCAATTTAACTTAGCAAGCTCATTCCGTCGAGACCTGTGCCATGTTAGTGTTTTCAAAAAAGTAGCAAATTTACAGAGTTATTTCAGACTTGATATTGACAAATCTTTCCCTGTATCTCCAGCACGAATTTCGTTTGGCATACAGCAATTTGAGTGCTGGGCTCATCCGCTACCTGGCAGTGAGCCCTTCAGGACGCACGGTGGCGGCCGGTTTCTCATCTGGCTTCATTGTTCTCCTAGACGCACGCACAGGGCTCGTTCTGAAGGGCTGGCCGGCTCACGAGGGAGATATCCTCCAAATGAAGGTACACTGTGGAATGTGTGTGCATCTTGTGTGTGTAGTTTTCTTTTCCTTACGACTGTTTTACTGAATAAAGCTGAGTGTGGGGAAAACATTAGTCAGTGGTGTTCAATAAATAGAAAGTATTTCTAACACTTTAGGAATATTATGTGAATAATGATAATACAATAATAAAAGCTCATGCTTTCAAATTACAATAATGACAACTATGGTACATAAATGAGGGATTTTAGAATAGTGTAGGAAGGGCAGCCAAAAAGGATCTTGGCCTACTGAAATCATACCTACTTTTTAACCAGTTGATTTGTCACAGATGGAAAAATTATTGCACTATACCTGCCTAATTAGCCTAAAATGTATTTAGATAAACATAAAAAGGTATTACTTGCATCATATTAAAATACTTTCAAACTTATTGTTATAAACATTCTGATATATTTATGACATGTTAACACTCAAAGTCCCAAGCGTTAAACACAAAAGTTGACGGGACATCCTAATGTAGACAAGCGAGCGAACCATTTATGCTATATTGGTTGTTGAGCTGTGACTTTGTCCCTTTTTAACAAATTGCAGCTACGTAGACTTCACTGACATGCTGTCAATTAGTTTGGAGCCAACTCCAGTGTTTTTAAAAATGAAATCACAATCTGACTGCCTGGTAAACAGTAGAAACTTCAGGACGACCACAACTGGAATTCACAACCAACGCAATGCACGTCAGCCTTAGTCACTCGTGTTGACTCTCTTTGTCTGAGCAACCCACAATATATGTAAATAACTAACATGTTGTCTACATTGGTTATTGGATTATTTTAGGCTGATACTTGACCTGTTTTTGATGCACGTTGAGAGCTTTTGGGACGTTTATCCAGTACTGTCTAAAACTAAAAAAAAGAAAGAAACTGTTTTGCTGGTACAACCTCATAAATCAGCTCGAAGGTGTGGCTGTACTCTTCAAGAGTCATGTGATAAACATTCAAGAACACAATCAGCAAAGTGGCTTTTGACATTCCCCAAAGTTAGTGGGTACAGAGATGGTGAAAGTTGTACCCAGCACATCTGTTGTCAACAGAACGCAAGGATGTGCAAACTTTATTTAACCCCACATTAGGTCAAGGATTGTGTCTCTAGTTTTAAAGGCACAAGTTTAGGCAAACATGGACACAAGTTACTCATTATAAAGACCGTGGCGGTTCTCATTTGCACTTTTGTATTACTCAGATTTCCCTTAGTTCTTCAGGCACATCAACCAGTGGCAAATTAAGTTAGAAAATTTATTTTAAAACACTGCTAGTCAGATGTTTATTATAATTAAATCTCAAGCTGTTCTTTAGATGCAAATAGTTCTGTGTGCAGTTGCTTGTCTTATGATTAGTTTTTTTTTTTTTTTTCAAATTATCATTAATTTAAAAGTAATGAATCTAGTTCATGTTTTCTTTCATTTTCGCGTGTTTACAAGGAACCTTTACAAATGGGTTTGCTTGTCATTTAATTATAAATCTTGAAATTGGATTTTACAAAACAATTAGCAGTGTTAACTGGGATATGGCATCAGCAGTCAGTGACTTCCTGTCTAGTTTTACCACTCCTGTGTTTTCTTTTTCAGGCTGCAGATGGAAACTTGGTCATCAGTTCCTCCACTGACTACACTCTCACTGTGTGGAAAGATCTGGAGAACAAGCCTGTACGCCAGTACAAGTCGCAGTCCGACCCCATCCACGCCTTTGACCTTTACGGTTCGGAGATTGTAACCGGAACTGTGGCTAACAAGATTGGGGTGTACTCCATGGCGGATATCTCCCTGAGCCCCGTCAGCAGCACAAAGCTGAGCTCGGAGAACTTCCGTGGCACTATGACCAGCCTGGCCGTCCTGCCCACCAAGAGGCTTCTGCTGCTGGGCTCTGAGAATGGCGCTATTCGATTGTTAGCTTAAATCAGTGGTTCCCAGCTGCACTAAACACTCTCACCGCTGACTTTCGAAGTGTCTTATTTTCAAAGACACCATGTGTCTGAGCTCTCTCTGTCCCTTCTCCTGTGCTTGAGGTCAGTTGTACTGGTTGGACAGGTTGTCAGTTTCTCTGAAGAGGCGTTCGTATAAGCCTCAAGTCAGCTGAATCTTGCCTGTCTGGCTGTTGGCACTGAATTTGATGGCCACATTTATCTTGTACAGTAAATCCCATGTTGTTTTTTTTATAGCCTATAGATGTATAAATAGTATACAATGGGAAATTCTTGACAAGGTCATTTATTCTTTTGACTCGGGTCAGTTATTCTGTTCAAAAGAATGAGTCAGGAGACGTGCTCAGGAAGGTGGAACCAGGCCTGGTTCTTGTAGTGTTTACACTTTCCAAATAGATGCATTACAACACCAAAAATACATAGACCTCGCCTTTCACTTCCCTAGATGTCAGAATATACGCGTACCCAAATGCACTGATTAAACTATGCAGTCATTTTTTGTAGATCATGTATCAACATTTCTCCATATTCCATGAGAGTTTTTCAGAGTAGGCTTTTTGTACACTTGCTGTTTCAACGATCGTCTTTGGCACATCTTCACAGAGCGGAGACTCTTCAGTTTTCCTCACATACAACGGTCAGTTACCAATGAACAGCCTTTATTCTACTGCACATGTGTGGCCTAAATTGTAACATTTGGATTCTCACTCAGATTTTCAAAGACTGAATGTTTTTATCCACTAATAAATTACTTGAAGTTGCTTTGGGATTTTCTAAACCGCATTCAGTGATTCTTGATTTAGCAGTTAACACCTGTAGCAACATTATACTGGGAATTTTTCGGCAGATGCCATTTCGACTGGGTGTGCCACTTAGTAGTCTCACAACTTTCTAATTCCTCACGACAAAAGCTGACAAAGGAAGAACAGTCATTGCCAAGATAAACAAGTTTTGTATTTTAACATTTATAAGTAACTGCATATGAATATGTTGAGAAAAGTTCGACATCAATAAAACGTGGTTTAACTTGCTCCTTATTGTGAAATGCAAATTAATGTACAGTAGAGATTTATGTTACTTAAATCAAGCACAGTTTTTCAATAAATTCTTAATGAATTAAAGTTTTCAAAAACCCAGTATTATCCAACAATCAAAGCTTTGCTCCTTGTATGATTCCATAACTGTCAAGTTGTAAAAGACAATTTGCTTACTTTTCTAATTATTCGCTTCAACGGGTGTACTACACTTTTTGATATTTTGTGGGGTATTTTCTAAACCCGGAGTGAAAACTCAATCATAAAATACAATCAGCTTGGTTTTAAAAAGGAAGTTAGTAGTTTTACAAATGACTATGTTACAATTGGCCCCAAATCTCTTGTCAACTCTTTTGGAGTCCTTGAAAAATGCTTATTTATTTACTGGATTAATAAAAATGACTTCCATGTTGTTCTTTGTCACAGTTGTTCTGTGTGATTCACCTGGATTCGTCATGACTGCCTTGTCATCCAACCTTCACTGAGTCACTGGAGTTCAGATTGGACAAAGTCCCCTCTTGTGTTTGCAGATGACTGTCATGTGATCTAGAAGCCTTTGCCTAGTGGTGAAATGTAAAGGAAAAAAGGGGGGTATGTTAAATTTCTTTTTAATCCTTTAAATATCTCAATGACATTATTGGTCACAACATTGACCGTGGTTTTAGAACAATCAGTCAGGTGTTACTGTCAGATTTGTTGACATGTTATCCCATCTGAGATGGTAGAATATCAAAGCCAGAGGTTTCTGGGAAGCGTGGGCTTGTGTACTCTGACATCAAATGTGTAAAACTGGAGTCAGCAAATTGTATTTGTTTGCCCTCACACTGTTGGGTTTAGCACACTTTTGCATTTAATGTGTCATGTTTCCTGTAGAATATTAAGTTTGATCACGAATTCATCAACTTCCCATTGAGATGCAAACGAGCCAAGCGTGTCAGGCTGCAATGTGTAACCTTGGAAGAGTCTCAGTAGCTACATTTACAAACAAATAGTGGCTTATATGAGGCCCCAATCAATGTAAGTTGATATTTAACTGTTTGCTGAGTAAGTGCCAATCTTTTACTCTCAGGAATTTTGCCACACACGATCACTTGGTCGCTCCTTTTTTGGACAAGGCAGCACATTTTTTTTCTATTTAAATTCAAGGTAAGTTGAAATGTTTTTTCACTGCATTTATTTGGACACTATTGAACATTTGAATTATTTGAAGGCTTAATGCAATTTAAAAAAATATTACTTTGTTAACCATGGATTTTCCAGTTTGTGTGAAATCTGCAAAGGGGGCTATGCTACAACACCAGTTAATACTTTTGGAGATTTTATGCTGTTTTGAATACTGAATGTCTGTAGATACCACAATGCACTGTTACTCAAAATTGTCTCTGCCAACATTATTAGATTTTCTGGTATATAACAGTATTTTTATTAAATAAAACACCTACAATATTGGGATGTTTTTCAAGACAGCCTGGGTAACTGCTCACACTTTGTCGTTTTCCTTTGACATTCTTGGTGCACGGTCTACAATAAGTATCTTTTATATTTTAGGCACATTTACGGATGATCTGGGTTCCTCAAAAAGAGGGCGACTAATTATAACGAAAGTTTTTAAGACCTGCAGAAAATCTAGCAAAGAACCCATAAACAATGGTGAGAGCTTCATGTTTTATGACTTGATTTTGCTTTTAACTAGCTTTTAACTAAAAGTGAAGGAGCTAAAATGAGGTCGGCAGATGGATATTGATTTCTTACACAATATACTGAAGTGTTTTCAACAAGACGTGTATTTATTGCTTCATAAAATGACAGATATTTTCCAGCCAACATCATTCTTTCTTTTCTGCAGTTACGTTTTAAGGACATGGACCTCTGTCTGACACTCCTGTTGATCTATCTCTGCAGCCAAGGAGTCACAGTAAAGCACTGACATAACTAATAAATTAGGATTTTACCTGACAATTACAGCATTTTAGTAGAGTTGGATAGATTGTCAGTTTGCACTCTGTTACTCGACAGAACGCTGAGGTAGCTGATGATGCTTCAGTCCCCTTGGTGCCTATTCCTTTGATGCCAAGCCACCCCACAGAGGTCAGAGGCAAATCGGATACGTTTGGAAATCCTTGCTATGAATTCATTGTTTGGAAATTGATCCTTGTGCTAATTGTATCCTACTACTGCCTTCAGAATGCAGAACATGCAAGTACAGCACAACCAGATATTGCAAATGCCACAGATGCACCTGTAATTGCAACGACCTCAGCTAGTTCACCTAACGGGGAATCGTCAGAGGAAGAACAAGATGAGGGCTGTATGTCTATCGGCCGAAGCCCGGAGTCAAGGGAGGCCGTTGCTGCTGCCATCCAGAAACTGGGAGTGCAGCTTCTGCAGAACCTGGAGACAACGCCAGAGCAACCAAATGTCATCATATCTCCTTTCAGCATATCACTAGCCCTCTCCCAGCTGGCTTTAGGTATTGTATGCATGTCCCGCTGTTGCTTTTACATGACACATCGTACCTGAGCAGCTTGTGTGCTACACAAACTGTTTATAATCACCACATTTGAATAATTGTGTCAGCAATTTGCCCTGGATTATAGTCGCCTGGAGACCGTCACTGTTCTCGTCCAATTATTGCCCCCTCTTCTGTACAGGTGCAGTAAATGAGACAGAGGAGCTGCTGATGCATCATCTCCATGAAAACACTCTCCCCTGCTACCACCAGTCTCTGCATAATGTCTTGGTGCAGCTCAGAAACAATGACCTGCTCATTGGCACACGCATCTTCCTGCGCGGAGGTTACTACCTAGCAGAACGCGGCTTTTTGTCAAAATGATTTCAAACAACTCTAAAAGTTGAGACTGCACAACTCCTGCTTGCAGAAACTCTCATGTTATGTATTCGAGATGACCTCAACAGCAGGTTCAGAAGAAATCCAAACCTGAGAAAGTGTGTGTTTATTGTGTGTTTCAGGGTTTGAGCTGAAGCAAGACTTCATCAATGAATCCCAGCGGTTATATGACTCAGAACCAGCAGAGTTGGAGAGCTTGCAGCAGATCAATGAGTGGGTAGAGAAGGCAACACAAGGAAAGATGACTGACTTCCTGTCGGCTCTGCCACCCAATCTGCTCCTCATGCTGATTAATGCAGTGCATTTCAAAGGTGAATGAGAAATTGCATTTCCTCATATTCATTTAATTGTCAATGATAAGACTCGTATTTGCTAATAATCACCTGAATGTTTGAGTTTTTTTTGCTGACGAGATGAAAACTCTTTCTTACAGGTGAATGGAAAGCTCGATTTGACCCGCGCTTTACCTCAAGAGGTGTCTTCTACTTGGACGACAACCACATGGTTGATGTTGAGGTGATGGAAGATGCCAAACATCCCCTGAGTTTATTTATTGATAATGAACTGGAGGCTCAGGTAAATATAGTTCAATCACTAAGTCTTAAAAGTTTCGACACTGTTCCCAAAACACATACAGTTTAGAAATAAGCATGAATCCCTGACAGAGCTGCCTTTGTTCTCCCTTTGCAGGTAGCGAGCTTCCCATTCCAGAAGTTCATGAGCTTGTTGGTGGTCATGCCTTTTTCCGGTCAAGTAAATGTGTCTTCACTTTTGGCAAAACTCAATATCTCAGACTTGTATGCTCGTCTGCCAAAGGAGAGGGCTGTTCAAGTTAAAGTCCCCAAATTCAAACTGGAGTATGCTAAGGAGTTACAGGACACATTTACCAAAATGGGTAAACACTATTTTTTTAACCTTGTCACAGTGGTTGTTTCTTTAAATCAGAGCAAAATGTTATTATTTGATGATTTTCTTTTGCTATTTAATCCCACGAGTTGAGCCTGTGATCTCTTCACTTTGTTAGGCATGGGAAAACTGTTTTCCAGTCCCAACTTGGCTGATATGGCAGAGGGCCCCCTGCTGGTCTCCAGTGTAATACATAAATCCAGCATGGAGATAAATGAAGAAGGTGCCGAGGCTGCTGCAGCCACAACTGTGATCATTTCACGTGCGTCCATCCCTGTTTTCCACCTCACCCAACCCTTCTTTTTTGCCCTTATGGACGATATGACCCAAGTGCCGATCTTCATGGGTGTCATCACCAATCCCAATCCTGGAGCTCCTGTGTTGCAGAGAGGAGAACTTGGAAGCAAAGATAAAGTGGGATTCCCAATTGACAAGAATCATGATGGCTCATTTGGAGGCCCACCTAAGTAGGGACTGATATTTCAAGGAAACTCACACCAAGACCTTTAGCTGGATCAAAAGCCGTGTGACAACATATGCTTCATTTATTTCTTTATTTCATTACAGAATGGACAAACTGAGGAGCCTAGTATCCCCTTTAAAAGTTAAATATTCCATTAAAAATAATTACAAATTGTTCCTGCACTAGATGACGTGTCCTGGTCTGGAGACTCTGAAGTGTATAAATGTATACAAGAAATGGTTTATATCCATAGTAAATCACCCGTTGTCTATTGTTTGATAACAAATTATATTCTCCATGGTGTCAACATGTAGAGCCAAACTATTCTGGTGTAATGTCGGAGTATTACAGCATCAGTGTGTGTGTATTTTGGCATAATAAACTAAATGCATCTGGATCATATGTCAAGGTTCAACAAGGTTCTACTGTAAAACATTTTTGAATGAATAAATCGGTTGTAGCCTACTATACAGTATAACAAGTGTAAATTAAACTGGGCAAAGTTCTACATCTTTTTTTACATACAGTAGTAATGGTGATTGCAGCTAAATGCCAGTGATTTATGGTTGTAGATACAGCATTTGCCTCTCCCTTCCTTTGCAAGTTACTAAGGCTAGCCATTTTTCCATAATGACTGACAACAATATAGATATAGGTAAAAAAATCACCAAATTCCCTTTTCTGTAGTGATTATTATGTATTTTGTGAATTGTTCATCAATGTGTTCCCCTCAACCATTCTATTCTTATCTACAGTGACAGAAAACCATTCTGTTCAGATATTCCAATTTCTCAAAGTGTGGAAATAGTAGGGTGAACTTTCCCCCAAACAACACCTAATGGTCATTTGGTGTGCATGATCTCCACACTGTTGGTGGCTATGTATATACACACACCTGTTTATTCTACCTGACAGCTAAAATGAAAAATATTGCATTATACCATAGCTACATTTCTGATCAAAATTTTTTTTGTTTTCCAAATCTTTTTATTGATGTTTTTCACAGAGGAAACATTTTATAGTTTGTTCAGAAAAAAACAATTTATATTTTCTTTTGGATTCACACACAAATACATCCCTTATTATCTCCAAAATTACCTGTACCTAGTCGGCATCTTCAATTTTTAAACTGCAGTATCATTGCTGTACAGGGTTCCATTCACACCACATGCACACTGGTAGAACCAAAAAATATTAAAAATAATGACAACAAATGTTTTAAAACAATGTTTTGTTTAAAAATAAGTTAATGGAGTGTGAAATATCCCATTTCTCCGTGGCTGTGAACGCATCGTATCATACGTCCTGACGTCACTTTACGTTAGCGCCGAGTGTGACGCAGCTGGTCTCAGGTCGGTTCCCCGGTTGCACCCGGGCCGTTGGACCGACTGCGAACTGACGTCGGGTCTGTGAACGGAAGCGGAAGCTGGGGGGAGCACGCACGACGTTTGGCGCGCTTGTCCGAGCTGTTGGCGCCAGCGACACAATTGACAGAGCGCCGTCCCTGCGAGCAGCGGTCCGTTTGCTGCGCTGCTAATATTTCAGTAAATTTGTCATTTGTCGCCGCTCGAACACCTCCGCGGACATGACGAAGCTCTCCGAGGGCGCGATAGAGGTGAGCCGCAGCTCTGCTGCCATGAGAATGGACTTTGTAAACGAAAAAAGACGTAAATTAAACATGGCCAGCTGCCGCCTTGTAGGGCAGGCTTTGTTCAGCTGCAGTCGCCGACAGTCGTTCGTTGTCATCTCCACTCTCTGTACTGTGAAGAGGAAACATTGGCTTTGTCGTCAACGCACTAAAATTAGGGATCGACCGATATGGATTTTTTAAGGGCCGATACCGGGTTTTTTTTCATCAGCCTTAGCCAAGGACCGATACGGACTGCCGATTTTCTTGAGCCAATATTTGGAGCCGATACTACTTTTGCTCCCTCAATTTACATCATAAAGATGACACAATGTTGATAACAAATGTTACGAGTCTCAATATGAAAAAAGGAACATTTATTGAACGTAAAAAAACGATATTTAACAAATAGTAAAAACAGGTGAGGTAGAACAAGGACGCCTGTATGTAAATAACGCCGGGAAAAAACTGTGGCCGATGCAGATACACGTAAAAAACGCAAACATTGGCCGATATATCGGCCGATCACTAACAAAAATACCAAACTAGCAAATGGTTTGACCGAACTAACGACGTGTGTTTACAGGCTCTGTCAAGTGGCACCGGAGGCAACGACGCAGTGCTTCAGTTGGTGGTGAGTATAACAACCAGGGACAAAGTCTTATCCACCGGTGCAGTTGTCATGCACACATCATCTGTCTGAGTCAGTTTGAGGAAGCATGCAGCAGAACCAAAGACAATTTATTTCCTTCAGCTTCTGAAAATGAATTTCACACAACTTTATAATCAGAAATACTAGGACATGTAGCAGTAAGCAGCAGTTTTCACTGCACACACTCAACAGCAGGAAACACGACGCAGCTCCCTGTGTGAGCTGCTGTGGGCTTATTTACAAAAACAAGTGGCGATGAATGTAATAATTTCCCGTCGACCTTGTGTTTGAATCATACACCAAAACTGAACAAAAGGAATTGTGTGATTGGATGTAGAATCACAACATCGACCGAGACGTAATAGTCGGTGAGACCAGCATTGATCCTTCAATGTATTGATCAGTGTCACCTGTATGTCACCTTTTCAGAACATTCGCAAGATTGATGGGGGAAACGGTCCGGCTCGCTTTCGGGTGATGATGAGCGATGGGAGGCACACGCTGTCCTGTAAGTTTTGTTTGTAATTGTTTATTTGGACTGAAAAAGATTTAATTTTCATTGTTAATCATTTACTTTTGAATTTATTCTTTCACCCAACCCTTATATAAAGGCCATTTAAGGTTTAAATGATGCCCTGATTACATTACAAATATAAAAACATAAATTCATTAATGTAAAAACAATTATGAACAGATATGCAACAAGTAATATAAAGTATAAAAGACAATTAATGCAATTTGTAAAAGCAGCAAATAATATAGTACGTATTTAAGACTTTAACTTGTGTACACAAACTTGCCTTATTCAGCTTAAAGATTAAGAGGGATTAGCTTGTTCGATTTTACTTTTTTCCACCATGTTGTTTCACTTGTGTGGAGCATAAACTTTAAAAAGCCAATTTCCTGTTTTCTTTGCTAACATGTTGATTTAAAAGTGCCACCCATTTATCATTGCCATATGCCATTATTTATATATATATATATATATATATATATATATATATGGTGATGGCCAAACTCTGACAGTCCACTATCACGTTTAAAGAATCAAATAAAATTCTAAATTTAGGAAGTGCACACTGGAGTTAAAAGCAATGTCTGTTTATATGAGCCGTTTGTCTTAAGAGCCCCTGAATCAAGCTGAGTGAACCCCTGCCTGATTCTCTGCTCATCTCTCTGCAGCCTTCATGCTCTCCACCCAGCTGAACTGCATAGCAGAGGAAGGAAAACTGGCCCCAAACTGCGTCTGCTTGCTGAAGAGGCATGTGACCAATGTGCTAAAGGATGGACGGTGAGTGTTGTTTTTAGGCTTTATAGAGTAGACAGGAGAGACTCTAGTGATAAAAGATTGTGCTAACACAATTGGAAGACATTTGGAATCACTTTTGCACGGCTAAATATGAGGAGGCGTTAAAGATGTGAACAATGCAATTTCCCGCTGCTCATGAAGATGACTCTTTACAGACGAGTGGTTATCATTCTGGAAATTGATGTCATCAAGCCTGCTGAAGATGTTGCTGGGAAAATAGGAGACCCCACTCCCTACACAGAGGGTGAGGCTTCAAAACACAGTGCATAGTAATATTTGCTGAATAATAAATACCTATCTTCAAGCGGTGCTCAGTGAAAACGTGTAAGAGGTGATACTGATATTTAGATATACAGCACATCACTCATACGTATTTGGGTTGTAGTGTCACCGTAGGCCTGTACTTATGTCAAATCCTTCTTTTAGGTCAAACAAAAGGCCCACAGTCGGCCCCAGTCCCTGATAACCGCCCTCCGCTGCAGCATCAAAATAAAAATGAAGGTGAGTGCAAGTTTGTATTTCAACTCTTGAACATGATTTAAAATGGGCGACGATGTTCAGAGTTCACATTTATTTGTGGAAAAATACGGAGTAGCTTTATAGGCAACCACTAGATGGCAGCATTTCTCTTCTGCTTTCTATAATTTGGTTGAAACAAAACAGTAATTTTGGCGCACCTTTGAGACACCTTTTTATTTTTAGCTCTCGAAGTGTTGACACAATTATGTTGTTGCATAACTGTCTCTGCCTGTACGACAATCATTTATCTTTTTTTGGACGCACAGTAGAGTACACAAACGGTCAAAGACTGAGCAGCACAGACTTCCAGGAGAGTGTATATTAACTCCACGAACAAACAAATGCATTTTTGAGATACCTGCAGTTGTTCGTGTACGGGTAAACAGTGGATCGTAGCATAGTTAATAACCTGGACCAGGAGAGATGTACAATCCGACTGTCAGAAGGGTTTTGCTGTCTTCTAGTTTCTGTCATAGCAGGTATTCATCCCTCTAATCTACCTTGTGGGAATTGAGGTTGTGGCAAGCGCCCTCCTCATCAGCACAGTCATTGTTCATTTCTCTGTGTGCGCTGCTTGATCTGGGGGCTTAATTACCAGAAGTGCAGTGGTTGGCAAAGCGGAAGGACTTAAGTGGACACTTTGAACTCTAATCCTCCGCAGGAGACGCACGCAAATCAAATGTGCAGCGCTTGTTCAAACAGAAAATCTCAAAGTCAGGCAGCAGCGCTCTCCTGGGGAAGAGCAGCTCCAGTTTGTTATAGCGTTTCACACTCTGCCCTGATTCTGTGAAATGTGAGTCATCCTTCTCACCCGAACGGTGGGTCACACGTCTCCAACAACTCGGTTTGATAGGATTTTTATTTCCTGTTTTGAGTCATTCGGCGTGTTTGGTTCAAGTTGACTGATAAATTTACTTTTAAGTCATTAGGTTTGTTTTCTTTGATGAAACTTTGCCCATGAAGTGAGATAATTACAATGATCACAGTCGCAATCCATAGAAATTGGATTCATGTAATTCATCTCTGATGAATAATGTATGTGCCTCTCTTGACTCCTTTCCATCTCTGCTCTTCATGGATCATTTATTTCTCGCTTCCTTCCTCCAGCAGTGAACAGAGGTTTCAATAGAGACTTTGGGAAGAAGGCCCCATCTGCTGTGCCCAGTACTCCAGGGGGCAGCTCCAAAGTTGTACCCATTGCCAGCCTCAACCCTTACCAGTCCAAGTGAGTATGTCACGTCCTGTCAAAAAGGTTTAATATTTTCCCTCATTGGAACAATCACAACACATACATGAAAACAATAAAATCCAACAAAAACCCACAAAGTCACAGCAAGAGACCGTGAAGTGTTGCATGTTCAATCTAAATGTTGAAGAAAACCGGAGGCAGGCACAATAACATGAATACCAAAATAATATAATGTGACTCTATACATACATACATATATATATATATATATATATATATATATGTGTGTGTATATATATGTGCACACTATATACACTGAATCAGTTCTGGCCAATGTAAAGCTTTATTTTAGATTGAACAGAAACATGAAAGATTTGTGAAAGTCATTGCCCGTAGATTGTCAGCTAGTGAGCACTGATACTTTATTTTTCAAACTTTAAACTAACTGGACAAATTCCTGTTTAATACAATTCAAGGTCATAGTTCCTCAACAAAAAAAAGAAGAAGAATCTTAATCAAAATAAAGAATTTCGCTGAGGTATCGTTCTCAAATAGCTATTCCAAACAGAGCAAAAATGTGCAGAGTTATCGGAAGGCGAGGTTCCTTGAAATGAAATTTCCAAAATCATACTGATTAATATGAGCAAAATCCAAAAGGATACCAACTGAATATCTGAGTTAGACCTCGACCGATACTGGATTTTCTGGGCTGATACCAAAAACAATGGGGATCATTGTTTATTAACTTTCCAGCAATGTATTTCACAAACAAGTTAGCGACTTGCTGTGAAGACACTGTTTGACTCTGCTGCACCATCTGCTCAGCTGTCATGAGGACTCTGCAACACAGCTGAGAGTATAGTGGATAAACTATGTGATGCCACCACTTCTGAATTTACCGAAACATCTTTTCCTGAGTTATGATCTGTAAAAAGGTTTTATGTTGGACAACATATACACTGATACCCATGTAACTGTGAATAGACAATACTGGTGTGGTTGTAGTTTGCAGACATTAGTTACAAAGTGTAAAAAAACCTAAACCTTCCTGTACAGTTTATCCACGTGGAATTGTTGAATTGCCAAACACTGGTGTTACTGATAACATTGCTAATAACTATGCTCTATTGTGAAACATCAGTTCGAGCTCATACTGACTTACTGGCACCTAAATGTAAATGTTGAGTAACCCGCTTAAAGTTATGTCATGGGTTAAAAAATATATAAAAAGGTAAACATTTTGTAAATGCTGGCGGGCAGCATGTGAGAATTGTGTTTTCTCCGAAAAAATCTGTAACAAATATGATCATGCAGTTCTTTTAACAAGCCATTTGATGCACGTTTTTGTATAGACTGTGTTCAATCACTGGCGACGCGTCGGGTCTGCATTTGACTTGCAGGTGCTGCTTAGCGAAAAAAGGTCCCACGCACAACTCAAGGAAGCAAGTAAATGATATAGGTTCAGTGTTGCCATTCACCCAAATGGCCACTAGAGGGCATATTATTAAAAGGTTTTGAATGAATAAATGAATTACCAAAAATGTGCAGATCTCACTTCTGGGTCCATGAGATCCTCTGAAAACGAGCATCGCTGACGTGAATAACATCAGCCTCGTCTTTGTCTGACAGGTGGACCATCCGTGCTCGTGTTACCAACAAGAGCTCCATCCGAACATGGAGCAACTCTCGCGGTGATGGCAAACTCTTCTCCATGGAGATTGTGGACGAGAGCGTGAGTTTTGATCTGCTCACATTTGTTATTTTCATGTTACGCAAATACGTTACAAGATCCTGGAAATCCTGTACTGTGCACGGCCTACTTTTAATATTGACTAAATGCTTTCTTTTATGACAGAGTGAGATACGAGTGACTGGTTTCAACCAAGAGGTGGACAAGTTCTACAGCCTGATTGAGACTGGCAAGGTAAGATGTTCCTGTGGGTAGTGATTCAGGGTGTCCTAATTATCTACCAGAACTTTCTTTCACTGTGCTGTTAAAGATGGATTTGGCCACAGACTATTCTATCAACAGCTGCCAGTACTTTGTGAGTTAAAACCATAGAGAATATGAATGAGTCATCTGGCTGCACTGTACCCATACAATAAGCAGCTTATGATCGTCTGCCAGCCTGTGTTGATCCCCCCGACTGTCCAAAGTCGTATCTTGTTTGCACCATTCAGGCAGGTGCAATGCATCCCCAGATCTCTTATTAACACGTGGTTCATCCCTCTGCACGGGCCAGGTCTACTACATCTCCAAGGGCTCCCTGAAGATCGCCAACAAACAGTACACAGCAGTGAAGAATGATTATGAGATGACGCTAAATGGGGAGTCCACAGTCATCCCCTGTGAGGACAGCTGTGATGTTCCCATGGTGCAGTGTGACTTTGTCTCTATCGGCGACCTGGAGAGCAGAGAGAAGGATGCCATCATCGGTAAGCAGCGCAATTAATGATCAACAAGGGGATTTCTGAACCCAACCTGTGTAATTAAATCACATCGGGCTGCTGTGGGATTTCTATCATGTTTACAGACTGTAGTTTGAGATTCTAATGCAAAACACCCTGTGGCCTAAACTATACAGGGAGACGGCATGCTGCCAAAAACCAAATATGAGTCCTGAAATCAGCAAAAATATGCCAAGTAAAGGTCAAGCCTGACCTGTGGACACTTGACACAGTAGTCTATCATGAACACCTGACGTACAGCAAGTGCAGGTGCTGAGAACTGTTGGCTGGTCGCAGCAATACACAGTGAATCTGGTATCTACTGATTTTGTGTTAAATTCTGCCTGCCTGCACAGAATGGGAAAGAAAAATACTGCTCTACAATGAAGTAACATCGCTAAACAGGTCTTTTTTCCCCCGGATGTTTTCAGATAACTATGAACCTGCCGGGATAAATTAAACTATGTCACGCCAGCACAGTCTAGGTAATTAATGGAAAACACTGGCCATGACACAGTAAATGGTCAAGGTCACTCTGACATCACAAAAACGTTTTTGGCCATAACTCACAAATTCATACGCTAATGATGACACATTTTCAGACACATGTCTAATTGGATGTGTGAATGATGAAGTGATTTTATATCCCACATGCTAATGTTCTGCAAAAACACTTTACTGGCCATTATTCAACGCCATAACTCTGGGAGAGGGGGGAGGGTTGTGATCATTTTTTCTTGCAACTTGACTGGTTGGTGTAGGCATGCAGCTGCAAGGCGGTTATTTTAGTTTTCATCTCGGTTATATAGAGTAGAGGTTTTTAGATGATGAGCAATGATGTTGCTGGTTGCACCCTTGCACCTTCATGCATAAATGGTTCTCTTGATTTATTGTGCTTGATTGCATTAATCAACAAAGTGTGATACATTGATTAAATATGTTTGTAGGAACAATTTAAGCCTATTTCATGGACTCGTTCCTACATTATGTATTTAAGTGCCTGGTATACAGGCCAGGGACCTGTATGAAATGAATTAATTATTTATTCCCCAAGGGGCAATTTGTGCCTGCAACCGCAGGACCTCGAGTGACCTGTGGGCGTTAACACCACAATGAATATTTATGATATTTATACATGGATACATTCAAGCATTTTCAGTGGTTTCAAGGCTTGACTAAGTCAAAAATATACCAGTCTGCCACAAAATTAAGACCAGTTACCAGATTTATGTAGTGGCTGTTCTGTGCACAAGAGAACAATATGATTTCCTTCAAAATTAAGCCATATGTGGTTAGTGTTTTTTTTTTTTTTTAATATTGCATACAAGATGTATAAAAGTAGGATCTAGTTACATTAATCCAGTGACCTCTGCCAATGTGTAACACTGATTTGATTTTACAGATGTGATTGGAGTGTGCAAAAGTGTGGACGATGTGACCCGCCTTACAACAAAGTCCAACAAGGAAGTGTCGAAAAGGACGCTCGATCTGATGGACATGTCTGGGAAGGTGGTGACTGTCACTCTGTGGGGAGAGGAAGTGAGTATAGACCTGAGATGGAGAGTGAAACGTGTAATGGGGCAGAGATGTTTAAATGGCTGAGGGAAATCAATACCAGCTTCATAATGCTACCATCGTAATGGTCAAGTTTTCTACTCGGAACACTTTCCAAATGTTGATAATCACCATCAGACTCGGGAACACTTTCCAAATGTTGATAATCACCATCAGGAAACAATTGTCTTTCTCTCTGTGCATTTTCTCTGACCATTAAGAGAAATTCAATTTGATTCATTTTGTCTTAAAGCTGTAGCACAGAGTCACACATTGAACACAACGATGAGCAACTGCAGTACAAAAAAGCCTGTAATATACACAACCTGTGTGTGCGTTCAGTGTTTATTGGAGGTGCAAAAAGTGGACTAAATTCCCCGTCACAGGGTGATGAAGTAACTGCTCGTGCAGTTGACTTTTACCTGTGGCTCTGAGGGACTGTGCTGAGTTTGCCACCATTTCTTTCCTCCTGACAAGAAGCACAGTGTTCCCCGTTTGTTTGTTCGACAGTTACTTCTTTTCCAGAGGGACTTGCTGAGGTACACAAGTTGTGTTGTTTAAGGAGAACAATGGCAAAAACCAGGCAGCAAGTGTTGGAAATCTTTTTCTGAAGGCTTTACTGTTGCCCCCTCCTCCCTCCATTATTGTTTCTCCTCAGCCGCTTTCCCCAGGCTGTCCAAACAATGCAAGGGAAAATCTAACAAAAATTTTACCAAAAACATTTTTTCTAAATCAATTTGACACTAATATTTGAACTAAACTAATAAATGTGCTCGGTTTGGCACGGATATCCAGGCTGATCAAAGGATGGATCCTAATGATTGTTTATACCCTGACTTTTCCTCTGGGTATGAGATGTTTGATTATGAGTGAACTATGTATCCAACAACTGAGATTTTGTACAGATATCATCTTCTTACCTTGAACCACCATAAGGCCAAGATTTAAAATGACAGACATTAGCCTTGTTAAATGTGAACATTCGACCATGAAGATATTACTCCAAAAGTGCAAGAATGAGTACATAAACGTTTATCAAACAAACTGCTAAGACCGCTTCAAGTACTCCATTATAGAAGTTATTAAAACCTTTTTGGGAAATGATTCAAGCAGTGATGTAGTAGCAAGCCGTTTGGCAGAAGCACAGCGTAATGGACAGGCTGGGGTGTAAGCTTTTAGCCACTACCGTGGCCAAGGAAACCTTGCAGCGGCACCACCAGCATGGCTGTAGAGTCTTTAGAGTAAAGTCTTTTTTATACATAGTACCAACACACGACTAGAACAATAAAGGAACAAATCAAATCCAGACAAATACAAGTAACAACAACATTTAAATAACTGTCTGCCCTTTGTCCTTGTGTAGGCAGAAAAGTTCAATGGCTCTGGACAGCCCATTCTGGCCATCAAGGGGGCAAAGCTGTCAGACTATGGTGGCCGGTCCCTCTCTGCATCCTTCAGCAGCACCCTGATGATCAACCCAGACATCCCTGAGGCATATAAACTCCGAGGCTGGTAAGTGAGCCTGGGGCTCATAGATAATGCAGTGCAGAAAATTGCTTATATGTCGTAGCAATTGTAAATCCATGACAAATTGCTTTTAACGCAGGTGAAAAAACATGGGTATACATTTAACATTTGGTGCCAAAGGGCTTTTCCTTATTTATTTTTCTCCCTGGAAGCCAACTTCTCACATGAAAGTATTACTATTGAAATTGAAGAACTCTGAGGATTTACACTGCGTGTTTCCATTACCCGAGTTGTGAGCGTGCATGCTCCGATTCTCATTATCAAGATTAGCTTTCCAACATTAGTCACAATGTGGGGTGCTCCAATAAAGCATTACATATAAATGGAAATCACACTTGGATCTGTGGAAATGTGTTTTTTTTCTCTCTCTCCTCTAATAGCCTTTCCCGATTAAGTGAAATCTCTGCTCATTTCTGTGTGATTATGTTGATTATAGGATTTTTTTAAATATCAGTGTTTGTGTAGTGTGTACATGTTCTCTTCTGTTTGTTTTTCCTTCGATACATAAAATTATGTGGAAATTAGACAAAATATCTAACCCCTTAAAATCAGTGCTTACCTGTACATTATGTCCTGCGTACTGCACTATCTACTTTGTTAGAAGTGCTAGAGCTACAGTCAGTTTTATTATAGTACACTATCACAAATAAGACATGTGACTCTATTCCTTGAAGATTTTCTCTTGGCTTTTCTTGCAGAGAAATAGACAAAACATTCAAGTCTGGAGCTTTCATCTTTTCTCTGCTCTCCAGCGCCAGTTCCTCGTTTCTTCAGTTCCTAAATTATTTCTTTTCCCCAGTGAACAACATAAGTTTGCACTGTATGTATTTAATTTCTTTGTACCACCAGCAGAATGGATATAAGTCATTTTTGTTGTTCTTTGTGTCTATTTTTAAAAAAGCCATCACCTGGTCAGTGTGTGGTGTCAAGGTTTATAGAGGCACATTGTGAAATGGCTGTATGAAGTGATGCAGTTTGGCATGTGATTGATAGATGAGGCTCACATAGACTGAGGCGGGGATGTGGTGAACTGATGGATCTGAATTGAGATCTTACTCAAGCAGGTCACGTCTGCCCCTCCTCTCTGACATGAAGCAGATGTATGTATTTGTTAGTGGGAACCAGTGGTTTCTATCCAAAGGGTTTCATTTATTTCCCTCCCAGTGCCACTGCCTTCTCTGCACCAATAAATAAAAGATGGTAGATAGTTGAAAATTCTTAAGTTCAGTGTAGTCTTTTCCCTGCTTTTGACAAATCTGTCTGAGTATTTACAACAACCTTAAATCTTAGTCAAGCCATGTAAAATAACTGAAACTACAAAATATGTCTTAAAATCACAGTACTAATGGTTCAGAGTAAACTCTTTCAAAACAGGCTACAGATATCGACCATTCAGCATTAGACTTTAAAACCAGTCGCCAGCTTCAATGTTGTGGCAGATCGGTGTATGCTTGATCAGGGGAACTGATCTGCATATTCAGAGCAGTGAAATGTGACTCAGCTTGGCAGGTGAGAAAGAGGCTGATCACAAATAAACCCACTCAAATGTGCCCAATCAATCAGATGTTTTGACGTGCGGTAAATTCTTGATGATAGCTTTAGCACTCGCCTCTGGCTTCTCTGAATATAATTTTTCAGAATGTAAATAACTGCTATTAACATCTTAATAGCAGTTTACATTTGTGTAGTGAGAACATGTTGTATTATGAGAACCACTCCTGGGTTCTCTGCTTTTCATTTACCTGAAAATCATTTG
The DNA here is from genome assembly GCF_022379125.1 of Scophthalmus maximus. Lineage (NCBI taxonomy): Eukaryota > Metazoa > Chordata > Actinopteri > Pleuronectiformes > Scophthalmidae > Scophthalmus > Scophthalmus maximus. The sequence goes on from NC_061525.1 coordinate 10,453,347, forward strand.
AGTCCTGCATCAGATTCCACATCCCTGCTGTAGCGCAGTTTTTCCACACTTCATCTGCTCTCTTCTGCGTGATGACAGGAGCTTGTTCCCCGTGTTCTCCAGCAACTCCTCAGTTGGACAGCTGGAAATAATGATACTTAAATGCTTGTGTAGGTTTATCCACTGCAGAAGGAAGTGTTGGCCCACGCAGGCCCTCTTGGACACGGGGGTTCCTGCTGGTTTGAAGGCCTCGACTAATGACCAGTTTAAAAGTCACACATGGCAGGAGGCCAGGCCTGACTCGTCATTTCGATGCAAGTCAGTCACAGCAAGAACCACCACGAAGACAAGATTGTTGTGCGGCATGTCTGAGTGCTGAGACACAGCCGGCTTCACGCTGTGAAGGGAATGGAGAGAATAGCCTCCTTAGTTATTTGTTTTCCGGCTGCATTACAGAGATGATAAAGGATGTGCTGAGAAGCGAGATGTCATAGTGTGTTTCCACTGGTAGCTGCTGTTGTTGGTGATAAACCTGGGTCTCAGGATGGTAACACTTCTTCTTGCACAGAAGAACCAAAAACCCTTATTTCCTCAGCCAAACAAAGGCCCGCCTTAGGGTCCACCAAGCCTGCTGAAACATTGTTTTACTCTTAATTTTTTTTATTTAGTTTTTTGGTGCAGACCTTTGGGACTTCATCAAATAAACTGTCTGTGCTTGGTTGGGCTGGTGACTCGCATTTTAGTGGTGTCACTCAGCACTTTCCAGTGTTCATATATTCAAAGCTGAGGAGTTTCCTTTAATGTCTCACTCATTAATCTTGCAGTGATGAAAATGTCTTTATTTTCCTCAAATAAAAACCCTGCACTATGCACTAATTAATTTAGCTCTTTGGGTTAATCTGGGGCCTTAGTGCTTGTTAACTTTCATGCGCTGTATGCCTCCACCCTCTGGTTGAGATGACTTGACACAGGCTGCCAACGTTTCTCTAAATCTACAGTAAATTCTTTGTGAAAATTATCTGTGTGAAATTCCCATGTACACTTTCATCCATGTAACTGTGCAGAGGCAGCTGACCATTAGGTGGCAACAGCACATTGAGAGATGCTCGTGCCTCCTTTTCCACCCACACAGGAAAATCACTGCTACACTTAGTCATGTTTATTCTCACTTCTCGACGCCATCAATCTCAGACATTCACCATGAATTAATTTAGTCACACAAGTCCAAGCTGACATTTTCTCTGTCTTATCAAGACTCCCAGTAATTTCACATACACAGACCAAACCGCACATAGATAGGGCAGTAATTATGTCTGCCGAGAAGCAGACCAGCTCCAACACGACTGAACATGATGCCTCATTATTTAATTGACTGTTACTTCACCCAAATGTTTTACAGTGGTGTTTTGATTTAATGTTCCTGTCTGAATTACTTAGTTATTAGTAACTCACTCGCTGAATGTTTTGAACCAAGTTTAGTCACAGAGGTATCGGCACAAGTGAAGATGGATACGTCTCATTGGTGTATAAAAGGAAGCCGCCGTGTCTCCTTTCAGTCACCACTTTCAGGACCCTTCAGCCGAAGACACTTTCCCCACATGTTCCACCGGATCTGCTCAGTGGCATACTATTTTTTTTGTAGTTTAATTATTATTTTTTAGAGTATTTCAGGACAAAAAAGCCCTTTGAACACCTTTGGTTTTGTTCTGGAAAATTATACACATACACTTCCGGTAGAGCAGTCAGAGGCAGATTAGGGTTAAGTGTCTTGCCCAAGGACACTTTGGCATGCTGACTGGGGAAAGTGGCGATCAAACCCCCGACCTCTTGGTTAGTGGACGACCCTCTCCATCTCCTTGAATCCAGACTGCATTATGACTGCATCAATTGCATCACATTTAATTTCATATTTTTAATTTTAAAAAACTATTCCACAGTTTTTAGCATATAGTTTTTCCATGATAGCTTTCTCCATGGAGCTCTTTACAGGACAAAGTTATTCAAATTGAAGAGTTTACTGATGCATGCTTAAAAGTCCTGGTGTGGAGGGATGACATGTAAATGTTTGATAACCGTGTTCTCGCTCTTACTTGTCACTGTCTCTTACGTACTTGTGCAGCCTGTGTCATCTGTGCTGAGAGTCTTCTTTCAAGTTGCTGCTTGTTCCATATTTGACCACATGTTAGTCACTGCAGATAAAATAATGTCTGCCACATCATTATAAATTAACACTTATCGTGTTTGTTGTTTGCCACTCTCAGCCGAGGCATTAGTCTTAGCCCGCAGCAGTAAACCCTGCTTACTGAGTATTTCGCATCACCCTCTTCATACCTCCTCCTCCTCCGCTGTGTCTATGCTACCGTCTTGTCCTTGTTCATTGACAAACTGACATTTGACATGTCTGTGGCATGCACATGCTTGTCTGTCACCCTGCACTCATCTTTCTGTGCTCCTGCAGATAGTTTGTCTCACTGGAGCCATGCTGCTCTAAACTGGGACATGCCTGCTCTCAGTTGACTGTTGCACATTTTCTGCCGGATTTAATTTGTCCTCTTTTTGTCTCATCGATCACGAACACTGTCTTCTGTGCCATTTCTGTTTCCTGTGCCCCTTCGCCGTCTCTGATGATAAAAACGGCTGCAACTTTTTAACTGGATGCTGTTCGTTGTTACACCCTTTTTCGACTAAAGTGAACCTTGTGCTAGTGCTGGGGTGGTAATATTGTAGGTACAGAGTTGGTTCAACTGCAAACCTTTTAAAAAGGGTTGCTTTTCCACCGACTAAAGCTGCCATAGAGCAACGCCATTACGTCGCTGCATGTCTCTCATTTCCCAGCCTCACTTGTGCAGACCTCAAGCACCATCATTGTATATGCTTTGTCCCTGGAGATCCCTCTAATTAATTTTGGACATCAGCTGACGACCACACTGCAAGGAGACGGTTTGTCTCCTCCATGGTCCTCTGCTACTCCGCTTTGGAATCCATAACATTAGTTGTCAGTCTTCTCTGCAGACAATAAGTTGCACAAGCTCACTGCATTATTTAATTTTTTTAAATGTTGGTCACAACAAAGTTTTGGTTGGTCTTGTAAGTCATGCTAATCCTGCCCACAGTCTGTGATGTAAGCGGTTCTTTTTTCTAGACCAGTAAAGAGTTGGTGCCACTCTGGAACCAGTTTTTCTGTCCGAGAACCGGTTCTTTGCGTTTCGAACCGCCAAAAAACGAGATTAGGCTCTTGCTTCAACCAGCCCTTGAACTGCCTTGGTGGAACAGACATATGTGATAACTTGTTGAGCGTTTCGCACTTTTTTTGGTTTCTGTCAAACCAGATGTCCGGAGCAGCCATGTTACACTGAAGTCCGGCTAGTCTACCTTTAAGAAGTGATGCATTTTTAATCGGCTCAGCTGTGTCTTCCCTTCACTTTTCTCCTCTGTAGAACATCTGTCTTCTGAGAGATGTTGAGCTATGACAGAACATGTTATCTCCATTAAGTCCTTATTAATTTGTCAGAATACATTTTCTCTTGACACGCTTCTAATGGGGGGCAGGCACAATTACAGCAAAGCAGAACAGGTACACTGGTGAGGAATTTGGTGCCACAATAACAAATTGCTCACATTTGTCAGTAGGAATGGGAAGCTGGCAGCCGGCGCGTTGCTCCGGCCACAGTGTGAACCGTTAATGGGGATATTTTCAATTAGTCCTGCCTCCAGGAGCAAGGCATGCACTCCCTGTATTTACAACCCGACCTCCCCATTGTGCACCACTTTGCCTTGTGGCCAACAGATTAGTAGGCTTTATTGATCTCTGTAACCATTTTAACCCCCCCCCCCAACTGCATTTTACCTCTACCCATCTGTCTTCTTCCTCTGCCCCGCCTTCCCTCTTCAGCTCCCCTTTGTCTTCCCTGAATTACTGGGACCATTGGGCAAAAATTGGTTTCTAATATCACCCTAACAGCCCTGACCCCGGCTGTCCCTTTGCTGTTGATTCATTTCACAAGCCTCTTAGCTTGAGTTGCTCTCAGCTGAGCCACCCTTGCAAATGGATGCTCTGACTTGAACAAGTAAAAAAAAAAAAAAACTGTTCATTTTATAGTCTTATGTCTGTTGACAGTAGAATAGGTGAAATATAAGAAAGTCATTACGGTCTGTCATGAGTCGGATAACATTTTAGTAAAGGATTGCTACTTCTGTGGAGAATTTAAATGATTGATTAATGGATTGGTCAATTGACAGAAGATTATTTGGCAGCTATTTAGATCTAATTCGAGTTCAACATTATGGTCATTTTTAAAGCAAAAAGACCAAATATTTCTCAAATATAAATATGTTGTGGTTATCTTGATATTCTATGATATTAAATACTTGTAAATAAGCAAGATAATTGTATCAACTTGGGTGTTGGAAATTTTGATGCATGTTTTTTTTTTTTTTAACTGTTTTCTGACAATGAAGTTATGGACTAATGAATACATTTTTCAGTTGCTGGCTGAAGCTCTCCTTCGTAGACTCTGGTCAAATCAGCAATAACTGTTTTTTACTCTATTCCAAAGGTATGACCAGGAGGGCCATGCCATGGACGGACAGTCTCTGACGGAGTTGAAAGGTGGCAGCGGGGGAGGGAACACCAACTGGAAGGCTCTGTCCGACATTAAGACCGAGCACCTGGGGCATGGAGACAAGGTACACACATGCTCGGCTTTGCCTTGATGCACTCAAACATTCAAGATATGGTAACTCCTGACATTGTTATTCAAGGATGACTCTTTGAAGATACTCAAGGACGAACTGAAACGCCTGTGTTGAATCCCAAACAACAAATATTAAAGTGCTCACAGTCAAGCTGCATTTGTTATTTAAAATATTCACATTACAAACGTCAGGTCTATACAGCCCGACTGCAGTGTAACCTTGTCACTCTTTGTCAACGTGATGAATCTGGATCATCAGTGATAAAATCACTGCACCACATGTGCTTGCTTAAAACTAGATCCCGCAAATGTTCCTGATTCTACTTCTCATTAATCTCCATTGCATTGTGGGTGTCCTCTCAAAGTCTTGGTGTGTGTTACATTTATCTCTGAGATTACATGGTCTCTGTTCTTTGCCCTCTGTAAAAAATAATGACTGCCTTTAAATACTTAAAGTAATATGTATTCTTTAATTTTACTCTCTTTTTTTTGGGCGCTCACTGAAGTGTTATGAATTGCCCATGGTGGATAATCTGACCTATTCAGAGATCTTAACTTGTGTAATTTAACATAATTTTTTACACATTAGTAATCATCACAGTGTGGTGAGAATATCCCATTAAGACTAGGACAATTAATTGTTGCAAGTTATTATGATAAGGTACCAAGAGGCACAAGAATGACAGTTTTGCACTGGATGTAAAAGACACGAGTAAGACATTGGAAGGGAGGGATGTATTGTGCAGTGGGAAGCTTAAAAGAGATGTTGCCCAATGATCCTTAGGAAACAAAGGGAACTACACGGATTAAACAAGAGCAGCAGTTATCTGGAAGCCTCAGTTAAGAAACAAAATGTTTTTAGAGAATTTAGTACTTTCCATTTTTATTTTTCAGTGGTTTAGGCCGGATGCATACCAGCTCCCCGAGGCTGCGGATGACCCCGTCTTGTTTCGGGTGCACTTCTAATTGTCTCTCGTATGGCCAGCACTGCAGGTGTCCCAGTCACAGACAGTAAAAGGCTTATTGCTCCTCCTCATACCTCCCTTTTAATGCAGTCGCTTCAGCCGTTCTATCATTTGAACGCCTTCAATGGAGCTTAAGCAGTTACATCAGATATTTTTTTTTCCCCATGTCACATTTCACCTCCAAATCCTGACTGTAACCATTAGCCCCCTGTCAGGTGAGAGGCTTCTCTTGGCATTAGCTCCCCGCTGTTGCGGAGAAAAAGATTGACCCTAGGCTACCGATGCTCGTGCTCCCTCTCAGGAATGCATGCGATGAGGCCTGGTACTGACAAAGGAGCTGAGCTGAGGCTGTCCAACCCCTCTGAGACATCCAATACACAGGGGCATGGGGGTCAGGCCTCACAAGAACCCTCCCCGCCTCCCAACCAAAGTTTGCTGCAATTAATTATCCCTGTCACTAAGTCTTTGTGTCACAATCTCCAGTTTCCACATTGCTCCTGTGCCCTCTCTGACAGTAAGTAGTCACCCTCCCCGTGTTGACTTGACACTGCATTTGGAAAGGCCTGTGACAGGAGCTCGTTTCTCGCTCCTCTCTCCTCCTCCCACTGTCGCAGTGCTGGTCCGTCACACGCTAATTCGACGAGGTATTTATTTGATTAATTGAGGCTGATGTCTGGGTTGTGTTTTCGGTGAATCAAAGCGGTAATTAAAAAGGAAGGGCACGCAGAGCCGTGTGTTGGACTGGGACGATTTCCTCTCATTTGGTTTTCTGACATTTGCCACAATCTTAAAGGACTGTTATTCATCCAAAGTGACAAGGAGCAACAAATGTCCTGTTTTTGAAGTTAATTGGGGTCTAATGCGTTTCTCGTACTAACGTAATGGTCAGAGACGGGAAAGAATGGATTTTTGTTGTACTCAAGGCATATGTTCTGTTTTTGAATAGATAGCTTTCCTGTTCAATTATTTAGCAAATGTTAGAAATTTGAGCATGTGTCTTGCAATAATAACATGAGATAGTGAAATTGAAACAGGATGGTAGGATGACTGAATATTTTTAAGATGTCCTTTGGAAAAATTCTATTTAAAGATGCCTGTGACCATAGACTGTCCTTCACAGTAAAGATACTTGCATTGACATATTGGCATTGCTGGCTAGTTGATGTTCTTGGACTTTAAAAAGCTCTGCTGCCTGACCCTGAACAGGAACCTTTAGCCTTTACCAAAGCATGCAGAGGGCAAGTCTCCTCTTTGTTGTCTCAGTTGATGCTGAGGTTAATCGGAGGGGTGACCCTGTCCTAAACAATCAGCTGTTATGATAAAACCGAGTAAAGTCTTCCACATGAGGAGAGGTGAGGGGATGTCTCATCTGTAAACATGTGGAAACTTTTAGTCTCTTCATTACCGCACATCAAGAGCTTCTTTTTGTATTCATCCATTTCTATCCAATGTGCAATTCCTGTCACTCGCTTTGGTGTTTTTACTGTACTGACAAGGAATGCTTCCTGAAGGCTGTTTATACGTAAACATGGTTACCAAGTTCACAAAAGCAGCAGCTTCCTCACCAGCTTGCATTTGTATCTGTAGGATTCTGGTTGGGAGTGTAACCTGTGCAGCTACTGCACTAATGTTTCTTTCCTGAATGTTCACATGCTCCTGAAAATGTAATCTTAATATTAATTTCATGCTGGTTCATTCCTGGTTTTTAAACAGTCAACAAAAAAACCCCAAAGGTTGTGAGAGAGAAAAGACCGCTTCTAGTGACGAGTACATTTCAATAACTTTATTTGGCAGTGGTGTTCTATTGATATGGATTTTGTTTGTTTATATTCCTGTTTATAGGCAGACTACTACACCTGCAAAGCTACCATTGTGTACCTGCGCAAGGAAAACTGCCTGTACCAGGCCTGCCCGAGCCAAGACTGCAACAAGAAAGTGGTAGACCAGCACAATGGCATGTTCCGCTGTGAAAAGTGTGACAAAGAGTTCCCCAACTTCAAGTACCGCCTCATTCTGTCTGTAAGTAACTCAGCAGTGGCTTCCCTAAAACTTTCTGCTGTGCCACACATGCACACACGCGCATGCATATTCTAATGCACATATATTAAGTCCCTGTTCCTTCCTGCATAGTCCTGAACAGATGCTTCTGGCTGAGGCTGTGGGTGTCATCCTTCTCTTCCTTCTCACTGACTCGTCTTTCTCCTGACTTACTGTCCTTATTCATCCTTCTGTCCCCAGAGACTCAAGCCACTCTTTCGCCTTATGGCTCACCCCCTGAGGCTCAACATGGCCCCAACCTGCTCTTTGTAGTTGAATTTAGAGACATCCTGCTGATGTTCTGCTGTTTCTGTGACGCAGCACAATCAGAAATTCATCTTGGATTCTTTACAGTTGCGTTAGAGCAATGTCGGTTTAATTGCTGCATTTTTCCATACTGTGCTATTAGCCATTTCACAGAAAGTGCAGTAATAAACACAAATACTCGTCTTCTCGGCTCATTTGCAAACGAGCATTATTCAAAAAAAAAAAAAAATGGCAACACAAAAACTCATCGAGTCAGCATCAGAGCATTTGCAGCCAGGCATCTGAAATTAGCGGCTTTTGTTTTGTACCACTCACCAGTCGAACTATTGATATTCTTCACAAGCTGTAGCATAAGCCGTGAATTTGCTTCCCCTGTATGTATCACAAGTGCACTATGACTCTGTTTTGGCAGAATATAGGCTATTTGGAGGATGTAATGACTTGGGAGAATAGAGATGCCTTTTGGTTAACAACACACCACGTTGAAGCATCTGGCAACTAGTCAAATAAACAAAGGATCAAGACACTGTTATACAAAACTAACACTAGAAGGCGGCATTAGTAGTAATGTGGGACTAGAACCAGAACATTGTGGTGAAGGAGGAGCTGACCCGTGACGTTCCGACTTCGCTGCCATGGTCATCAGCTCTGGGTAGTGACCGCAAAGACTGACATTGCAAATACAAGCGGCCGAAATGAGCTTTCACCGTGGGGGGACTGGGCTCAGCCTTAGAGATAAAGTGAGGTGCTCGGTCCTCAAAGTAGAACGTAGCAACGTTCTAAGGGAAAGATTAATTGTACTGCACTAGTATGCATTAAGTAATCTTCCTACTTACACTTGCTTCTTGTTTTCTGTTGACTCGTCAGGCAAACATTGCAGATCATGCGGACAACCAGTGGGTGACTTGCTTCCAGGAGAGTGCAGAGGCCATCTTGGGCCAGAATGCAGAATACCTTGGGCAGCTCAAGGAATCGGTGAGACTCCTCTTCCTGAATACAATTACTGGCCTCAAGAAATGGCCGGAGCTAGTGCTACACCTCAGGCCTTGTTACAGTCAAACATGCACACGTACTCCATCTAGCATAGATGCCTCTGTGCTCAAGACACCTACTGTGCTTTGTTCCTTCCAGGAGTAATTACTTTGAAAGTCACAGGAGTCTTTTCTTAGAGTTCCCTAATCAGACACCTTCTTCATAAAATGATGAAACTGCCAATGATTAAACTTCTTGAACCAACTGTATTTTTTCTCACGTTCAGAATGAAACTGCCTTCGATGAGGTCTTCCAACAAGCCAACTTCAACACGTTTGTCTTCCGCAACAGAGTGAAGCTAGAAACGTATAACGTAAGTAAAAACAAGAATGGTAATTAGCCTGATAAAATGCCTAAGGGTTTGTCACCGCAGGATGCTTTCTAGATGGACCATATCGCTGTAGTACAGTAGAAAATATGCCCCTGAGAGCCTGGGAGGAGAAAAAAAAGGATCCCCTAATACACCAATTAATTCCTGCACAGCACATAGAGAGGGTCTTCGTGTTTTAGCTGCTGTATATGTATCCTATTCATTAACAGAACGACCCAGGTTTAATTTAATTGACAGAACCTTCTACCAAAAAAAAAAAAGCTGGACATTTTCATTGGCTTTATGAAGGGTGCACACACAGATTAGTGTCGGTCACCGTTTCCTGTAGGCCACACAGATAGAGGTTAGCTTTGAGGGAAGCACATAAAAGAATTGATTGGGCTGGGACACTGAGCAGGAAGTCTGGAGCCCAGCCAGAGGCTGCATCCGCCTCCAACACACAGTCGAGGCCACTGTGTCTGTCACATTCGGCTCAGCATCCTTAACCGCCCGTGGCACTGCTACAAGCAGGTATTGGCTGCTGCCTCTAAGCCCCGCATTTCTTCAACAGAGACACCTGCAAAAACCCTCTTCCACTTAATTCTCTCCTTCTCAGAACAACAAGCCAGACACTGCGTCGTGCTCTCACACGTCGTCATGTGTACAGTGTTGTATAGCTCGATGTGAGACAAAGCAGGTAAATGATCTCCGTCCATCACGTTGAGTCACAGTGAGACTTGACATCAAATCGCTAACAATTGTCCTTACACACGTATTTACAATGTCGAAACTGACCCGATTAATCAATTAGTCGGATGAAATAAAATCGGCAGCGTTTCTGATAACTGATGATACTTGATGCTGTTGAATCAAAACACTCCATGATTAATTGCAGTTTACCAAAACAAGCGTGATGAACAGTTTGTTCATGTGGGCGTGATGCATAATTTAATTAACACGGATCAAAATCAAAGTTGCGTGTAGGCATTCAAAATATTGATATGATTTTGCTCTTGTGTGGCAATTACGTTGTCACTCGACATGTCATTGATGGATGGATTTATTACTTTTAAGTGGAATCAGGAATTCCTGTTTGTAATATTTAAAGTGTTGGGATGTTAAGGTCTCATTTAGCTTGCATCTAGACACTGCATATATGTTTCCTTTGAAAATGGTTGTGTCACTATTGTTTCTTATTCTTCATTTTGTTTGTCGCAAAAATTCTGGTGCGAGGATGTGACATGGGCCAAGAACAAACCTCTTAAATTTCGGTGCGGATCTGGGCGAAGGGACCGATACAGGATTTTTTTCACTTTAACATTGCGAGATAGGGCAGTTTTTTTCCAGGAAATAAACTCATGGATCTTCATTTAAAATGTAGTCATATCGAGGGGACTGATATCTGAGTGTGTGAAATATGGTGGGGCTTGATTCAATTAGAGAGGACTGTTGAGCCTTGGCGGAGGTTTGCGCTCTACTGAGTGCAAGTCTAGTTATATGGGAGATTTTGTTCCATTATTCTTTGGTTATAGTGCAAGGTGAGAGCGCGAGTGTCCAGAGTGGTGAAGTGATTCCTCACACTTTCCCCCCTGAGCACTGTTGGCCTGGATTTCACCAAAGATCAATTGCACTTAACCAGTTACCACGGCTGAGATAGAACCACTGGTGTAGCATCACGTGCAAGCAGTGTTTCCTCTAGGATTTTTTTCAGCAGCGGGGGCAGGCCAACTATTTCCTTCAATCCTGTTCATTCCCTGGTGAGTTAAGAAAAAGTTCCATGTCCAAGTGTGGATCAACAACCAACTTGGCTGTGTGATGTTGGTTGCTTCCTGAATCACAAACTCACCTTGTCCAAACTCACCCACTCATCAACTGAAACCACTGCAAGCACCACTGGGAGTGAAATGTATATATTGGTGGATGAAGGATACAAGGAAATCACTGTAATAACCCTCGCTCATAGTTCACCGGCTTTGGTTTAAGATAAAGTTCTTAGTTTACATCGGACAGAGACTCCATTTCTGAGGGACAATTATAATGTTTACTATTTTAGAATATAGTGTTATTTGTAATGGTTAATTCAGGTGTTTTGTTATTGAGATTTTTTTAAAATCATATTTTTGTATTTTACATGTTCATCCATACTTGCATCAAACAAATCAATATCAAACAGGCTATTTTTCAAGTGTTGGCCCCGATTCAAAGGAAAATTATTTACATTTCACCCACTTCGGCAGCGGAGGATTAATGGAGACAAAATGAGTGTAACCTTTGTTTAAATGCAGAGTAATGGCCTTGGTGGAAATGACCTTCCTGTGTCTAGACAGCTGTACAAGTAGCTCTGGCTTTTCAAAAAAAATGCCTCTTTTCTTTTCTGAGGCAGTTGAGCCAGTCACATTAACCCACTTTGTCGAAGCAGTAGGGAAGTTGTCTGCATCGGTCTCCAGCTGATGATTAATATATGGCGGTCTTAAACTTTTGGTCTGCACGGATTCCCCCCTCCCCCCTTTGTTCCCCCCTTTCATATATACCAAGTTAAAAGGTCTGACGCATTTTCATTTATTTACATTTTGTACCCTTTGGGACCATCTTAGCCTTGGGGCGACATCACAAGCCGCATGGATGTTCATGCACAGGTGCTTTAATGTGGAGCATACCTGTGTACATGTCGGTGTTAATCAAAGAGGCAGTGTTGTTTCAAATCGAATACTCCTCTCAGTAACCTCACATTTAGTACTCTGTGGACATTGGCACACTGGCACTCATAGTGCATGAGTTTCGACAGCGTAGTGTCGCAAACCAAACACCTGCCTTTTGCAACTTGTGACTGTCGTCTTTCCTCAGCTGCTATTTTCATAAATGTGAGCAAACACTGGTCTCTGCCCCACGGAGCCCGGGAGGTGATATGGACTAACTTGCATTTGTGGTTTACTAAATTCGCACATGCACAGTGAGATCCAAAGATCCCCTCCTGAACTCCCATTTGAGTTCCGTTCATTAGCGCCGGGTTCAGCTCGTCTTAAGAAAATGGTTAGGTGTACTAATAGCCTACGGTTAGCACGTGCGGTTTATAAAAAAAATAAAAATGCCCATGTCACCTCCCAGGCTGCCTCTCCTTGGTAGCCAAGATGGTGACTGTTGGGTGTGAGACACGTCCATCTTTTTGACTTGTTCCAGTGCACCATGCGGGTACTCGCAGTGCACTGCATGTTTCCATACTCGTCAATGTGAAGTGCATTTATGCACTCATGCGCTCACTCACTTCACTCATGCATAACACGTGTGAGTGTGGACGTAAGCAAATTGAAACGCAAGCGAGCGTGTCCTGTCACTTGACCCTGGTTCTTACTGTGTAAGAAGTGAATGTATGTCATGAGTGGCCTTCTCCTTGTTTTCTCTGACAGGATGAATCCAGAATCAAAGCCACAGTGATGGAGGTGAAGCCAGTTGACCATAAGGACTACTGCAAGAGGTTGATCATAAACATAAGGAAACATGCTTCCCAGTAGGAAGCTGTGATCGGTTCCATCTCTGCTTGCTTTTGGAAGTTTTCCTTTCTTTCTGTACAGCCAACAAACAGCTCTAAACATATTACAGATATTTGCTTATGAAGCTTTGGTGTTTAATTTTTTTTTATGAATTTACCTCCTTAAGTAATGGAGTAAATGTTCACCTTTCCTTTGTGAGATAATGATTTGTGGGCTGATTTCTTTTTGTTTGGGGTGAACATAATAGACGAGCAGCATTTGTTTCTTCTCTTTCTGTTATTTGGGGAGGCCGAGCAGAGAGTGGGTCAGTAAGCCACAAAAGAAATCATCACCGTGTCTGTCTTAAGTCGGCCAGTTGTTCCTGCTTATGCTGTGGTCACGTGGGGGCGTGGGCTGCTGTAAGCAGAAGACCAGCACGGCTGCTAGCACTCGTTTCACCCTCTGACGCGCACTCAGAATGACTGGCCCGGACCTGCACATCCCTGATAAGACAGTTCACGCTCCCACACTTTTTCTTCATTTTCTTCCTTCGTTCTCACATACTTGCAAACATAAGCACATACACAGTACAAATATAATGGGAAATGTGCTGCATCCTGTTTACGTAGGTACCAGATGTATTGTCAATGCCTCTTACTGTTATGTGAGTTCTGTAGTTCTTTTCCCAAATATCAGAATAAAAATGTTTGTAACAAAGTTATTGTCTTTCTTACCGCGGACACCGTCAATGTTAAGTGACACACATGAGAGTAATGTGGGAATCTGTTTGGCTCAGAGCACCTGATCCTAACCTGTGCCTATTAGGAGCAAACAACAACATATTAGGCTATTTTTATTTGAGGAGTTGCACTGTGTTTTAAGGGTAGGGGCGGGCACACAATGCCCTCTAGCTCCTCAGGTTCTGCTCAGATGTGCAACAGATCTTTCCTCCAAACTTGACTTTCATGTTGTTTTAAAACAGAACGTCAGTGAGGCTGCACCTCCCGATTATTCCTATTATAACATCTCTGTTCTGCTGAGCGCCCAGATGGATTCAACTTGTATTATGTGGTAAGCAAGCAATTTTTACTCATTCTTTTTTATTCTTATTCTATTCTTCTATTTTTTGCCAGCTATATGCTTGGAGGCGCTGGTTGAAGTCTGCCTCACACCTGACTGTCCTTCCTCTGAGGATTTTTTCGTAGGTGCTTGAGTCCATCTCTTGTAACACTCAGGTCCGATGCTGTGGTTGGTCACGTCGACGGCTTCCTGTAATGCCTCACTGGATTTTGCAATATTCACACCTGCCTTCATGTTTTGATTAAGATGATTACGCAGTGAGGGTTGAGTAAAACCAAATGTAATATGCATTTCTAATTGATTTTGCATTTGTTAGAATGAGATTGGATGACTAATTGGACGTAATGACATTAAGAGAGTTTACAGTTTCTGTTTTATTAGCAGAAGATGAGTTTGGCTAAATGAACATGTACAAAATGTTAAAGTGTCGGTTAACGTCCCATCCTGAGTATACCAAGCAATGTGAATTTGTTTCTCTTAAAGGCTCTGATAATTGTCGAATGACCAAAAATCTGTGTTGAAGATCAACAGTAAACAGGAATCAAAGGGATAATTGCACTACAACATTACATCACAACACGCTAGACATTTTACACAAGTAAAATTGGCGTTGGCGGTGACTTCCAATTGGACGACCCTCGGATTCCTTCACAGACTATTAAACAATTGGGACGATGATGTCGTGCTGAGTCCTTTTAAAGAATATTTCTTCGTGGAACATGTCTAGTTATTCAGTGTAATTTGCATAATATGCAAGGTTTTCTGAAACACTTTTCTAAAGGGATTCTGCAACGGCTCCGGGGTTGCCAGAGCAAATTGATCCTGGGAGAAGGGTCTGACAAAGTGTGATCCAAGGACCTCCACGTAGACGCAGATCTGAACATGTGATATATGCAAACGCCCCAGCAGCGCTGGCTCACTGCATGTGTGGATGTCGGTTTGTAACATGGTGCATCTCCATAACAAATGCACCTGTATTATATGTATTATACATATTCGCACTCTGAATATGTTGGCATGCTCATGTGTTTAAATAGAATGGCTTTTATTTTTCTCTTTCCTTTTTTTAACAGGAACGTCCTGATCTCACTCACTCCCGGAAGCTGCCCAGAACAACCACAGTGTGATCGGCAGGCCACTGGGCAGCACTGGAGCAGGTGTAATTCAGGGGCCCTGCACCACAGGGGCCCCGATTCTGGGGGTCGAAAACCAGCAACCACCTCCGAGGCAATTTTCTCAGCTTGGCAAAATATAATTTTTCAAGTTTATACAAATGCATTGAAGAACTAAATCAAGTTTGTTCTAAATTGAAATTGCCCCTCGAGCTTTGAGCACGCTAGGCACATGGCAACGACAGCTCCTGCTCGGTGATCTGTGACCATGTTTGGCTTTGTGTTCCTCCATCCATTTGTTGATCTTTAAGCCTTCGGGCCGCAGCGTCCCTCATTTCCAGGTCAGACGTTGTGAGATCGAAATGACCGTTCCTTACAGAGATACCAACCATTGTCATCTGTTGCATTTCACGTTGCCGTTCGCCGTCACATAATGACAAGTTTATTTACTGTTGAAGAATTTCAGTTTAATGTTAAACCCATTCTCAGGCGGAGCGTGCGGTATCAAGGGCAACGGCTAATATATATTACACTGTCTATAAGGGTTGCCAGCTGATTGATATCATGTCACAAACTTTAACACTTGAAAAGATTGACATTTTAGAACTATGATACTGACTTCTCGCGTGCGCGCGTGTGAGCACTTGTTTTACAGCATTATATATGCTCCTGTTCTGAATGGTCGTTTTTGTTTAAGAACACAAAGTAATTCACAGTGAATTTCAAACATCAGTGTAATGGCGTCATCACAGTCTTTTCCGAGTCCATGTATTGTGGCAGGCAAAAGGGTTACCAGCATACTCTTTCACAACACAGAGTGCTCGGGTACTAGGTTGAATATCAGCAAGCCATTGTCATTTATTGGGACCAGCGCCGTAGCCGTGGCGTTGCCCAGTCTGCTGGTTGTTTTGGTTTTATTGCTGGTGCTTTTTTTCCCCCGACTGGACTTGTGGAGCAGGTTGTGACTTTATGCATCGCTCGTGGCGCTGACACCATGGAGACAAATGGGCAAGGTGAAGGGACCCCTGGGGTTCTGCTGTGATGAATGGGGCTAAGCAATGTGTGTATTTCCCGTGATTCATGAGTCTTGTTGCTTCCCTGCGCCACGGGGTGCTTGCTTACATGTACGAGAAGGGACATGTGCAAGACTTTGTGTTTGAATACGGAGCGGCCACGTCTAGTTGAGGAACCTGCTGACCAAACGCTGCTCATGTTCTTTTTCTTTCCTTTTTTGACTGGTCGCACCAAGCGCCGAAAGAAGGAGAAAGAGAATGAGAAGGAGACTGTCTGGTGGAAAATTGCACCGGCAGTCAAAATGTATGGCAGGTGGAAATTGTTAGAATAATTGTTGCAATCAAATAAAGTAATAATCCATTGTTGCTTCTGAATAGTTCAGATTGAATCTGTAGATTCAAATGTGTCTCAGGCCGCTCTCCTATTTCCACTCGAATTGGATTTGGGTAGACAAAGTTCTGTTTGTGTTCTCAGGCAGCAGATTAAAAGGCCGTGTAGTGACTTTGTGTTGTTGTCTTCTCTGCAGTGTCTCCTTGTCACTGTCAGGACGAGAAAGGCCTGAAAAACACACTTTGCTCTCATTCAATTTCGATGCTCTGTTTGCAGTTCTTTGTTTTGTTTCTCCCTCGCGACTATTATCACGAGAATAAGAACCATGTGGGAGCAATCTCCACTCTGAAGATTATATACTCCGAGTTCTCTGCAATCTTCCATGCACTAAACAGTTCAGGTAAGAGCGTATACGATGGACAAGGTGAAAAGTTTTATTTTACAACCTGGTTTTATCTGTGTTATACACTGACCTTGACAAAGTGCTGGATCATAAATCCGGTGGTTTCTTTAGTGGTTTCTGAACCATCAACCCTTCACTGGAATGATCATTGGTTTAGTTATGCACTTGTTTAATTTCTGTTCTGTAATTCCAAATTCAGGAAGCGTTATTCATAAATGATATCAATGTTGCTCTCTTTGTAGTTAGAACATTTCTACAAAGAAGAACAGGATTAAATGTAATATGAGTTTTAATTATAACTTATTATAAAAAGGGTTGTGTTTGACAAGAGCAGAGTTACTTTTCAGTATAACCCCCCCCCCCCTTAATTATATTACGAGGACATTATTATGTTCTTTTCATTGGAACTTTATTCTGATAATCGGTCTCAATTGCCACTTCATTTGCTCTTTATTTCTGCACTATTTGAATCAGTGAATAAAAGGTGAGGATATGTAGCAATTGACAGGTGTGGAGCCAGACTCCTACTCGGATTCAAAACATTTTAATTTTTAATCAAATATTTTACATTGAGACAACTTCACAATGTCTGCGTATGGCATTATCATGCTCCAATATACAGGTCTGCTTCTCTTCCAGATGTTCTGACGTCCACTAACCTTGTGAGGCAGCTGGATTTCCTGCAAGCGAGACTTCAGTCTCCAGGCTCTGTCTGAACCGCAGTCGCCCCATCGGTGTCCTACGAGGTAGGAACTCATAACTATTAGGGGAATGTTTTAAATGTGACAACAGGGAGAACTGACTGTTGATTAACAACAATGGCAGTTCATTGTGGCGAATGTTTCGTGATTGTAAGGGAGAAAAAAAGAAAACCTTTTCGAAAGCTTTCCTCCATGGAAAATATATCTTCTCCCACAGCAATAACCAACATGATAGACAGAGGGCAAGTCGGGTTAGAAGAGAGGGTAAATCACACCAACACTGCCTGTTTTATTAAAAAAAAAAATGAAATAAACAAATAAATATATATATGTCTATAAAGGTTGTCCGTGAAAGCAGCTTATTTTGACCCATATAGTTGAGTTTTTATTGTGAGGTGACCATAGTAAAAATCTGCTGATGTAGTATAAAGAGTGACACGTCAAGATGAGGACATGTCGACAAACCACAGGAGACCACGGTTTGTTTCCTGCGTGAAACCACTAATCACTGTTGTTCCTCTAATGCATGGCCTTTCGTCAACATTAATGGGCCCCGAGCGCCGACCAGCAGGAGGCTGGCGAAGGCCCTCATGTCGTAGGTTTATTATTGTCACCATGCCGACCATGGTCCTCTAACCATTTGGAAGTATTCATTTTAAGCTGAATCCCAGACCTAATTCAGCAGTTTCATGTGCCTGAACCCGTTGAAACTGCGACTATCCCACAGCGTTAAGTTTAAACAACCCACGTGTTCATCCGCTGCGCCCGCTGCCGTTACGCTCCTGTGGGTTCAGTCTGAGGCAACAAGCAAGCAAGCGACCTGCGGTTCTGCAGTGATACAAAAAAAGATTCTCAGAGAACTTATTCTGTCCGGGTCATGGTGCGGGGGAACGCAGCCCATAACACGAAGCCGTTACATGGCAACGCTGTCGAGCGTCATGGGAACTGTCAAGAAGAGAACACATGTCGCACTATCCTAGAGAGTGGGGGTTTGTGTTAGATCTGACGTTTTTCCGAAATGAAACAATTATATTTTTCAAATGAACAATCCATAAGGTGGCACAAAACACTATGTGCCTTTAACTGTCTATATATGTATGAACAGGTTCTGTCAGGAACATCTGTTTATTCAGGGGGGTCAGTTGTTTTTATATGGACATTAAATCTTTCATTTATATTGTGTCAATTACTCTCACCCAGTAACATCAATACTGATATGTACACTTCTATAGTGATATTTCAAGTGTTACCTTTTTATAGGTACCAAGATTATTCATGTAGACCTTGTAGTTACAAAACTGTCATGTGTGGAGCAGGGGCCTGAGAACAACTATGTGTCCCTTTTTTGGCATGATTTCCATATGTATTGAACATATGTTAAGACAATGGCGAGTTTGTCCTTTTTGAAAGGATTAGAATCAGCACCACAGGGGTGTTTTGAATAGAGCTGGTAGAATATTTTCCAGATAGTCATTACATCGAAGGAGCAAAGAAAAAAAAAGAAGAAGAAAAACGGAGAGAAAAAAAAATACATCAAAGGTTCCGCACGTCACTGAAATTACTATTCCTGGTACGGTTTCCGATATCAAAATAACTTTGAAGTTCCATGTTGCTCTTGTAAACCTCACAGAGGAACTGACACCCCATGCTTTGAGACTTTGAGGCTATTCTTCATTGTGTATGTACAGGTGTGGCCGACCTTGTCTCGCTCCTCTTTAATTGGATGACCCATCGCTTTGAATAAGAGCTGCTCATCAGAGATAACTGACGAGCGGTATCATCTCCGAGTTCACTGAAGTGTCAAGATAACAAGTGATTAGACGGCGCAAGGAGACATGGTGCGAAACTGTCAGAGCCCATCGCCATACTGAAAATATCCACTGTATGAGTCTGATACTTATTTTTCCCCCCTTCTGGCAACACGTTGTGTCTTCCCGAATGAACTGGGACCATCATGAACAATGATTCATTGTGTTGCTGATACTGAACAGTTCAGTTGCTGTGCATCATCACTCCATCTCTCCACTCTGTCCACTTCCTGTCCTCCCTCGCTGCCTACTGTACGTCCACTTTTACACCACTTTGCTTTGCTCTCCTTTCCAGCCTCTGTTCAGAGACATTTTTAATAGTCCCTGTGGTGTGGGATTTGGACAGGCGTTTTACTTATGTAACTGGGCCTGTGCCTCTTTTCCTACTTTCCTCCTTTTTTCCCTCTCTCTCTCTCATCGTCGCTCTTCAATGCATTGGGGCTTTATTTTTTTAATTTTTTAAAGAAAATGCTGGTGGAGTTTTGTCCGGACCTGTACCACAGTACGCCTGTGTGCTCACCTGCCCCTGTCCTCTGTGCCTCCCCCTCCCTCTCTCTGCACGTACGTTGTCATCCTGTACGTTATCTGTCTGCCTCTCTGTCCTCTTTGAGCGCCCGCGCTGCACGTTATCTCCTCGGTGCAACGGGAGTCTGGGCAGAACTCGTGCATCAGACATGGTTATTTGAATTTATGCCAAGATCCTGTTGGGAAAACAAAATTAGCTTGCACCTCTGTTTCTCCCTGGGACACAGATTATATCTCCGTGTCAAGTAGTCGAGGCCGGGGGAAGAGAGTCGCCCCCGGAGGCGAGGCCGTAGCCTCAGGCCCTGCTACAATATGTCTCAGTAGTCCAGCCCTCCTGATGCCCCGTGTAATGCACCGCAGTGACAGAGTCATTTTTTTTCCCCCCTCCACATCTGCACAGCACTCAATTTACACAAACCCTTTTTTCGAGTCTGCCTTCCTCCTAGCAAAGTGAAAAGCAATTGGCTTATTTACTCACTGTCAGTGGAACCTTTTCCTGTTTCTGGAACAAGATGAAATGGGGGAAGACGGGGAGAGCGACTGCACTGTCTCGGGAGCTGACAGAGTGCCGGCGCAGGCAGCTTTACAACTCTTCCTCCCGGAGATGATATTTTGACATCTTTTTACAGAGCCCCGATGAAAACAAGGCGGAATGTGGAGGAAGCCTTTGTAGACAGTCATGTGAGCGCAATGGGAAAGGAGGAAGCAAAGCGGCTGAAGAATAAAGGCTGAAAAAATAGTCTTTTTGGAACTGCTTTCAGTTTTTACCCTTTTCATATCATCACTGTCTCATTTAAAGTATTTCCCCAAGAATGTACAGTCTTCACTTACAAGATGTATGTGTTCGTAGTTGCTGAAGTGAAACCCTGGACCACACAGCTCTACAGAGAGACACGTAGAAGCTAGAGTTTAGTCAAACATTTATCTGAAAATGTCAGATCACCTCCTTGGTTAAAGGCTTGGTGTGACACTTTGACAAGTCAGTGCCGTCTTCACACCAACCCAACAGGCAGCGCTGGAAGTGGGGAAGTCTGGGCAGCACTTGGATGTTTCCTTTTCCTGGGACTTCCAAAATACAGTCTCTTGTTCTTCTAACCGGCTTTCACACTATCATCCTGGTAAGAGGGAAAGATATTGCACCGGAGAGACACGCTACCCAGCCGTCAAGGTGTCTCAGCGTCTGCCAACTCCCGTCCCTTTAATTCAGCGGACGGCCTGCAGGTCTCATTTCACATCATCGCATACGAGACATTGTGCTTCGTGTTTGACTAATAAAATCAACAAAACTCCAAATTTGGGTAGAAGCCAAGGGATGCTTTATGATAATCATCAAAGAGTGAAAATTAAGGTAATGTGCAGCATTACTCCGAAAAGCTATAATTAAACAAGAGCGTCCACTGCCAACCGCGTGTCGTCTGAGCAGCTCCAGGCGCCGCATGCACGTCTGTAGTGGGAGAGATAATGTTGCTGTGTGGGCGGGGATGTCTCCCCAAGCCAGTAGTGGCCTGAACCAGCACCCATTGTTTTTGCCTAATTGAAGTCTCGACTTGGCCGAGCAGTGACCTATGCGCTTCCTGGCCAGCGTTTGAAGTGTTCGTGGTGACGTAGCCGCAGGGGGGAGGCCGATTTAATGGTCTGTGTGTTTGGGGCAGAATGTTTATCCCATCAGCAGCTGCACCGTTGAACCACGCAGGAAGCGTAACCAGGAAGACGAGCAGGAGGGAAATATGTCACATTTGTACCTGAGGATATGTGCTGGAAGCTTCGCAGCAGTAAGCAAGGTGGCGACGCAGTGTGGTACCAGAGCCACAGGCTTCAAAGCCGGCTGGAGAGACGTCTTGAGTCGACGTCTAAATCCCCCCTTACATGTCTGACAGTTCTGGACTCGGCCGCAACCCCTGAAGACCCGGGTGTGCAATGTGTACAAAGACAGGCCCTGCTGCTGTGCCGTGCCATGTTCTTCACCCTGAGCTGTCCTGATAAAGAAAATGAGCCCAGGATCTGGTGACACAACGAGCGGCGCGGCCATCACTGGGGATCCTGTTATGAATGAACTGTATTCTACAAGAGGTCATGATGGAGGGAAGAAGAAAGAAAGCACAAGTTCTGGTAGGAATGAAACGAAACGGAGGAAGAGGTTGTTCAAACCCGGAGGTGATACAATACTTACTATAGCGTGGTGTGGGAGGAGCTGCTGATTCACGCAATGCGTTTCCTCATTCTGCGTTTTAGTGATGCCCCCTCAACGTCAGCACTTCAGATTTCTTTACTTCAGCTTTGTTTCTAACGGATGTTGTTGTGCAGGTCCATTTTCGCGGCAAATGGCTCTAAATACTACAACAGCCTCAGCAGGTTGTGTCGTTGGTTCTGTGTGATTTTTTGCTTGTTGCTGTTCAGGGCTCATGTAAAACAATTGCTGCTGAGTATTTATTTATTTATTTGTTATTTCATTATAATTTTTTGGGGCTCAACAAACATAATTCCATTCACCTGCATTATTTCGGCGTGAGGCATGAGTCTGAGCGGCTGATATCTTAAAGCCTCGTGTGCAGATAAAGTCTGCACTGTTAGTAAGTGTGCAGATATTTTCTGTAAGGAGTAAGTGAGAAAAGGTTTATATGGTTTAGTGTGCTGACCCTTTAAACAGCACCTACTGTGTTTGCAGGGAGGAGGGGTGTTTGTTTTGTTCACCTGTGATAAAAATGCCAGTGCTAAAAATATAATATGCATCATACTATAATGTAATTATGCACAACACCATCACAGCGTATGGCCTCAACGAACGATCGCCCTCCTTGTTGCGTCAAAAAATAGAATATGAGGAGCTTGATGAGAGATTGATTTCATTGATCAGGTGCAGCTAATACACTTGGTTGTTTACTGCACGTAAAAACAACGGAGTAAGTTCTGTCTCTCACTTCCGGGGGACCTGTTGCCTGCAGCAAAAAAAACAACAACCCCACAATAGAATACGATTTGACAAATCAGTAGTCGCATCTCACGCGGTAAACAGCTGTCACTGAAAACCTTTGGGGCTAATGCAGCGTGTTTCAAGATAGAAGAGAGCCCCACATGCCATTGTGGATGTCCGTATAAATATTGACATATCTGCCAGCCAGTGTAATCCTCAATGATGGCTTCCTGAGCCTGCAGGGACATCAATTATTCACTTGGCCATGTCAGTATTTTCTGAAAAATACGGCTAAAGAGAGCAAGAGCAATGGTGGTGATAGTAAGTGATTCTATCTGCAGGTTTAGTCGAGTAGTGCTATTGATACCAGTGGTCAACAGATTGTTCCAACCAAACTGACGCCTCGTGTTAAATGGGTCCGACGCTCTGTCATATCTCATGGGGCGCCCACAGAAGTAGCAATAATGCGCGTCTGGTTTGTACATACGGCTCGCTGGTGAGCCAATGTGCAACGCTATACCAATGGCCCAAAAGCAGACGGTGGCTCAGGAGGCCGAGCACTAACCAGGAGGTTGGTGGTTCAATCCCCAGCTCCTCAAAGTCTGCAGTCTAAGTCTCCTCGTGCAATAAACTGAACCCCACATTTCCCCTAATGGCAAGTGCCAGTGAGAATGAAGTGTGATGGAGAAGCATGATGTGTAGAACTGCTGTACGAATAAGTGTGTGAATGTGGCTTGTAGTGAAAAACACTTTAGGTGGTTATTAAGACTAGAAAATGCTTCACAAATGCAGTCCATTTGCCATTTACAATGTTATTGCTACTATATATTTAAGACTTTTAATCAACACCAAGGAAGCGTTTACGGTTGGAGATGAAGAGGTGTTTGCATCCTCGTCTTCACATAACGCACCAGAGGCTGTGTATATACTGTATCTTACAAAACGAGTATTGGATTAGCCCCCTTTTTTCTCCTCGAAGCTTCATGCATATGCAGGCAAAAGCAATTATTTCTGTTGGACCCTCGGAGCCTCTATTAAATCACAGCCTGACCAAAACCTGCACTATCTGTGACTGGAAATACTGCAGTGGTAAATACGATAAACAAACATCCTGCTGTGAAGTGAGTGTTAATAAAATCAAGCAGCGCTCAAGGTAGTACGTTGTAAAATCAGCATGTTGAGAGGGAAAGTGTGTGTGTGCGCGGGTGCGTGCGCGCGTGTGTGCACGTTCTTGTCATCTGATAACATCATAGCAGCCGGCGACAGAGCTGAGCCAGATAATAGGCAACAGACTGATAGAGCAAACCGTCTGAACGACAACATCGTGAGAATGTAGTGGCCATTTCCTTCTTCTACCGGGGGGTTATTGATTGAGCTAAAATTGATTATGACTTGAAATGGCTTTTCAGTGGACTATGGGCTAAGTAGAAATGGAGTGATGGGGTTAAGATCTGTTATTGGTCGTTAGGTTGGAATAAAGAGATGCCCCTGCCTAGACGGCGAGTAAGCAGAGGCCAGCTTGACTGTTACAAGCAACGGCTGAATGATGAGGGCGAGTCGAAACCTGACAGAAATTGCTTTTTACAGACACAGATCTGCACAGGTCAGCGGTGACTTCTTTTTTTTAAACGCCGTCTGCCCTTCAGAGCATTTCATCTCCCTCATAACTGCCATACAGTACACATTTGTTGATGTCTTCACACACAGATACTGAAATTTTACTTTGCGCCCTCAACGTGCTCTGAAATCTTTCTGCACCAGCGAGGTGTCTGTTCCAATCCCTTTACTCACAAAGACATTTAGGCCTAATATTTAAGATTCTTGTATTTTAATTGCATATAACATTACCATCCATATGGATCACTCAGATTAAAAATGAACAAACTAATAAACTCGATGTGAGGCATATTTGTCAGCCAAACATAAATGAAACGTGTAAAATTCAAAAACTATGTAATGTATGTACTGGTTCCAATAAACCCAATGTGTTGCAAATGCATAAATAACCAGATTAATATATTTATAATCAGTAAATTTGTTTCCAATTTGTTTCAAATTTCAAATAAGAACCAGGTTTATGTATTCATTATTAGTAAAGCCTACTTGTTTGCAATCACATTAAGTTGATTAGTTTATATTAAATCTGTGTAATCCAAATGGATGGAAATTTTGTTTGCAATTAAATAACATAAATCTTTAATTGGGCCTCAATATTTTTTGTGAGTGCTCCCTGCTTTGTCCATGAATATGAAGCACAGCGAGCTGAACCAGCCCAACTGATCAGCGATCAACTGGGCGCGGGACTGTGTTTACTGGCAGCCACTGGTCGCCCTGGTTGGCTTGGCTGCATCTCTATTGTAGTGTAAATGCTCCCTAATTAACCAGAATCATTTATGCACAGGATTAGAAAAGCTCCGCCAAAGCTGCCTCTTAATTATGCAGCCATTGATTACTTTGTACCATTCTTCAGTGGCTTCGCTGTGCGTGAACTTAAGCTCACTCAGACCTGCATTAACTTTTTCTTGACCGAGTGGGGGCGGCAGAAACGATGTATTAACTCTGACAGCTCTTAAGTTGAAAGGGCATGCCTGTTGGCAATTGGCTGCTTCTTAACACATCCAGCAAATACAGAACAACTTGAACATTCCTTATTGAATATTCCTTTTGGAGCCATGTTTCCGACCACCTGGGAATCCAATATGCAATATTTATTTTCCTAGATCTGTCTTTCTCCGGACAAACTC
Organism: Scophthalmus maximus; assembly: GCF_022379125.1. NCBI lineage: Eukaryota > Metazoa > Chordata > Actinopteri > Pleuronectiformes > Scophthalmidae > Scophthalmus > Scophthalmus maximus. The sequence goes on from NC_061525.1 coordinate 10,478,726, forward strand.
CTGAGGGAAACATTGGCCCCTTTGGCTGCTAAACTCCCTGTATGTTCACAAGCTGTGGTTTCTTGCTTTGTCCGTCTGCTCCTCAGCGCTGGTCGCATGCAGTGGGTTTGTAGATCCGTTTTGCTGTAAACAGCTGTCTGCGGCGCCTGGAAACGGTGGCGAACAGAGCGGTGGGAGAAAGTTGGAGTCGGAAAACCAGAACAATCACCAGAGAGACTCCTTTGCTTTGTAGAGTTTAAAAAGAACTGTATAGGTGGTGATAATTATCCGTGTGCATCCCTCCAGAGAAACTCACACTACACATCTAGTCATTTAATCAATTGGTAATACAGAGATAGGTATAACAGTTTTAAAAATGCTGTTGTACAGTGAACATTACTTGTTTGTATATAGTACCACCTCAGTGTTTATTCATTTATATTTAAAATTTTCCTATTTCTATTGTCAATATCGTGAGCTGCTGTGTTTCTTTGTCTTACATAAAGATCAATTATCTTAAAATATAATGTGCAGTTAGTTTGACTAAAACCCCTAAACACCCTGTTTGTCTGCAAGTTTGCAACTTTTGCTCCATGTACAAATGCCACTTCTTTTGTAAACAAACCTAAGTAACCATGGTGTAAGTACTGAAGCCAAAGTTTGGCACTGGGGGAATTACACAATAACCAAACAAAGCTCTCTTTAAATGTTAAAAAATGGACAAATAAATCATGCTGAAATGCTGTGCGGTAAACTTTTAGAAAGGCTCCAATGCAAAATATTTTACTTTTTTTTGGTCATAGGAAACTGAGCGGAGACTGTTTTTGTTTATATTTCATTTAAATTCCCCATTGCTTAGGGGGGGAACAACTTTATCCGTGTATTTGTGATGTCAAGAGTCCATGAAATAGGTAGAGGAGGGGTGGGCGCCTCTGAAGTCAGCGCAAACTGTCATCACGTTGATGGTGTTTGCCTTTGAAAAGGCCCAGGAGGAGGATTGAGGACTCTCACTTTTGTACAGTAGGAATACTAAAGAGCTTTCCATTCACTGTTTACATATTGTTGGGCCTTCTGAGAGGGGAATAAGAAGTAAGATGCTACATAAGCTATTGCTCATGACTGGGAACAATGTGACCACACACACACACACACACACACACACAATCGTATTTTACTTTAAAACCCTGTCTTATCATCTCAAGTGGTGAGGATGTGATCAAAATTAGCATTATGGTTTGCACATATGATGCCCTCTTGAGCCCATACATCTCCAGGAGTGTTTATTTGGATCTGTGAGTGGCAGAGAGAAAAGCCCTCACCTCTGAGTCGGAGGCCCCTGTCATGTTGAATGTATGTATTTGTGACACATGCAGACAAAATGCTGAGAGCTGCATGAGGAGGCAGAGAGACATTTGACCTGATCGCTGTCAGTGTGGGCTGATCATGTCAGTGTCATCTTACGTTGGCCAGGTTTCTAGGCCAGTAACTTATGGGCATTGGAAGGCAACAATAACATCACCAACCATTGAGGTTTTTTATAATCATGCATGGATGGGAATGAGAATGAACCTTTCATATCTTAATCTGGTCTAAAAGAAAGTTTAAACGCGAGTAAACAAATCTGTTGATTATGGAGGACTTCTGCAACTTCCTTAAGAAGCGTGCTGACATCAAATTTTGGCTCCCGAAAAATATTTTTTTCTGCACATGAATTTTTTTTTCTTTGTTTACCATTTAAGTTTAATTAGCTCATTGAATAAAGCCAGGCTCAAAGACATGAGAGTGTTGCTGTCCTTGTTTGATTATAAATCAAAGACTTTGAACAGGAACAGTGGATATCAAAAGTTGTTTTTTGCAGAAATATTCCAAGTAATTGTGCTTTTATTAAAACTTCGCACTGTGCACCGATCTCATCTGCCTGCCGCGTCAAGATAACGGGTGAATCATCAACTTTGAAGGTTGTTGAAGATTCACATCCACACACCGTAGGGCCTCTAACAAAACAGAGTCCTAATGAACAACAAAGCACATGAAATACTTACAGGGAAAACCGAAGTTATGACTGTTGAATTTTGATCTTGCGTGTGTGTGCGTGTGCGTGTGTGTGTGTGTGTGTGTGTGTGTGTGTGTGTGTGTGTGTGTGTGTGTGTGTGTGTGTGTGTGTGTGTGTGTGTGTGTGTGTGTGTGTGTGTGTGTGTGTGTGTGTGTGTGTGTGTGTGTGTGTGTGTGTGTGTGTGTGTGTGTGTGTGTGTGTGGTGGGGGTGGCACGCCCTTTTTCTGGACTTGGACACTCACAACATAGTGATAACTTTGAACAAGCAGAGCAATCACTGAAAGCATCAGTCTCTTCCCAGCTCTATCTGTGTGTTTGTGTCTGTGTGAGCACTGTGTTCATGCACTCGGGGGGTGAGTAATAAATGCAATAAATGCTTTGAGTGCACTGGACAGTGTGCATGTGCATCACATCTGACGCTTGTCCGCAAATGTCATCTTTCTTCTCCTCCCCGGGATTTAAAGACATCGCCTCCTTTCCTTGTGTATGTGGGCGCACACACACACCAACCCCCCCTACTTGGTGTGAGTGTGTGCATGTGCGTGCAAAGTAAGACTGTTTGATCTGACAAGCTTGAATTTAATTGCCTGTGATGGGGCTACAGAGGACATATGAGAAGGACGGACAACAGCGGAGTCCCCCCCCCTCAGTTCTTTTACAGTGTTGACAGAGAGGAGTGCAAAGACTTATGTGGCTCTTGTCACTTTGACATACAGCAACAGTCTGTGTAAGCCGCACACACTTAAAGTATGGGTTGTGGAGGTGGGAAATCAAGTGTATCTGCAGCCACAGAGCTCCTTAGGTGGGCCTGAAAATATTGTGTTAACCACCAAAGAGAGATGGAGCTGTTTTCTTTCCCACCACCCGCATCACAGGAATCTGTGTTGTTTTTGCTTTGGGTTTACGAATTATGGCATCGCACACATCCTGGAATATTTTGAAGTCTTTGATCAGAATTCATGAAAAAGATGTATCTTCTGCACACCACACCAAACTGCTGTGAAGCTGTACAGAGGTAATAATTTCAATGCATAACTTTTTTTTATTTTTTTTTACACATTTTTAGATTCTGACAGTTGCCTCCCTAGTGACTGTTGGATAGAGAAGAGTTTCACCAAAGCCGCATAGCATAGATGGCATCTCTTAAAGTCTCCCTGTTGAGACGACTTAGCAAACGAAGTGTTGTGGGAGGCAGGTTCTTCGAAGGGTTTAACATCTTATTTTTAGTGGCGAGGAGAGAACGGCACGCTGACATGAGTAGCGGTACCACTAGTCCCCTGTGATGGAGTGGCACTCACAACGCCGCCTCACCGTTTGCTGTCAGTGCTGTGGGGATGTGACTTGGGAGCTTGGTTCTCCGGCTCAAACTCCCCAGGGAGATGACAAAGGACACTGCCGGGTACATTTCTCCAGCATGCTCCGCAAACGTTATTGCCAATGACAGCAGACCATCCCCCGGCACTGAATTGAAATAAAAAAGAACATCTTTACCATTGTTTCCTTTGTTTTCTGTCAGGTCATCTGTCTTCTCATTTATCATATCTGTCACTAAGACTTTTTTCCCCCTTCTACTCAGTTAACCATCTGTCTCCAGTAAAAATGCATGAGCCATATTACTTTTCCTCATTAAGGGAAATCAAAGCAGAAAATCACTTTTGGGACAACCTATGTCTTTTTGAAATTGCTCAAAAATCATTTGGAACTTGGAGATGTGATGTTTTGAAGAAAACATAAATAATAATAATAATAATAAAATATCCTTATGACTGGATTTACCTAAATAAACAGACATTGGGATGGTTGACGGAGGTGAAGAAGTTCCACTAAATTGGCAGCTGTATTAGAAATCCACGGGGCGGTTGATATTCCTCTCCTGTACTAACATCACATACTGCATTAGATAATGGACATTAGGGAGCAAAGGGAAGTCCCTCACATGTTGGCTGCACATCTGCGTAGGCCAGCTGTGCTCTCCCTCACACAGCAGAAGCGTGATGGGCGAGGTCGTCGGGGGCAGGACTTCATAAGGAGAGGAGGCACTCCTGACTGAGGAGACTTTAAATTACCGTGTGGAGTTTGTAAGGCCCACTGAAGCTGCTGAGGAATGCAGTTATGCATCTGTGATTCGTATGTGTATGTTCTGATTGTACCTGCATGGGTACACTTTTCTGCCAATGATATCCACAGTTGTTGGCAAAAAAGCTCTAAGCAACTTGGCAAAGAATGATTGGGAGGCTTTAAACCATTTGTTTGGGCTGATGAATACAATACAATGTGTTTTTGTTTCATGTGAAAACTCTGCATGTTGACTAACGGTAGGCTGGAAATCATTTCATTGATCCTTTCTTTAGTGGAAAATCTCTTGGGTTGTTAGCTTGAATATGTGCCATTGGTGATGGGGACTTTTAATACATTTTATGATTACAGTTTTTATAATTGAATGTTTTCATAGTTATTTTCCCAGTGATCGAGGACTTGAGTAACAGTCTCGCAGCTTTGGAATTAATTTTTTGTATTTTGATTTTTCTCTGTTAAAGACGCAGCACACCATAGAAGGCAGGTCAGCTTTGTGCAGAGTTTTTAATTGGATAATCAACAAAGATTCAACATTCTTGTAGTGTGTATATATATATATATATGTATATATATATATATATATATATATATATATACATATCCTACTGTAGGGTGCTTTTTCAAATCTTGTATAAAACAATACGACAAAGGCCTTTATCAGAATAAAGAGAGTTGTCTTCCAGTAAGTCAACTAGTGTTGCCAAGTTGTAATTTTTTTAATTTTCACAGCAGTAGCCACATCCAACATAAGTGTCATAGTCTACTGACACAACTTCTGCATCACTGCCGCAAAGGTGAGAGGTCAACGGTAGAGGTCACAAAGGCTGTTATTGTCATCTGCTGTTAATGTTAAGGTTATCATTTAAATATATACGCATCTATTTCTGTTCTGTGCTCATGGTGGGATGAAAACTACCTAAAATCAATTCTCCCACATGAATTGCAGCAGCCCACTACTCACTGTGAAAGGATGTTTTCTGACCTCACACTGCAGTTATTGACCAAAACACCTCCTAGATGATATTGGTGTCACGAGTTGTCTCACCAGAGCAACGGGGCCCGTCCTCTGCCACCAACCTGGACAGATCATTCTGTACAGAATATCACGATGGTCTGGTCCCAGCAGCAGCTCGTGAGTTCCAATAGCCTCGTGCAATTAGCTGAGGGGACCGCAGATGCACATATCCAATCAAAGCGGAGCCTGATTCACTTGTCACAAAATCAATGCAGGTCTGTCCCCTGATGTGAGAGGCAGCTTTGAAATGGTGTAAAAAATTAATAAAAAAGGGATGTATTTTCTTGCATTTATCATCACTTTTCTTTTGCTCACTGAATGTGATTTAACAGCCTGGTAGTATCGAAGTACTGTCAGGCGGCAGCAAATGAATTGTAATAGCAACCGCAGTGGATCAGAGACAAGTCTTTTGTTTTTCATATACACTCTGTTGTTCTTTGTGAAGCGGTCTAGTGTATTTTGTAAAACCCCCCAAAAATCTTGTGGATATTTTGGCCTTTATGCAGTCTGCCTTCTCTCTTCCTGCACATTTCAAGTCTGGCACATTTCAAGACTAATCAAAAGGAACTGACAGGCATCTCAAAGGAATATTTCTCTTTGATATAACATTTTGTTTTGACTGCAAGCGTACTTAACTTTTGGCAGTAGTTGCCCCTTAAGCTTATTCAGCTTGTTCTCTCTTCTCAGCGAAACCCTAACAAAGCGAAAACCCTTATAAATGAAAATAAACCAACTACATTTTTTCCCCCTTTAGACATAATTATTAAGAATCACAGTAAAACAAAAAACAAAAAGTAATACCATGCGATTCTGCACTTACCTGACTTTACTCACAACCCACAGTCATCTTCCAGGTTTAGAAGGAACTGACAAATCTCATCCTGCTTATCGGGGCGTCAGATCAGAAAATGCTCATGTCATTTCGTTAGGCAAGGACTAAAAATATTTTTTAAGACTTTTGAAATACCACGGCCAACATCTTACCATGTGGTTTGTTCATTTTGGAAAGTGACAAAAGAAAAGCGAGCGTATGTAGATTCTGGGTGAGGAAATAATATGCTCTCCCTGAAGCAATGGGAAACAGTGTATCAGCACTTAAACACACCCATCCTCAGGGGCTTTGCTGGTTCTTGCCAAATCAGCTGTAAGTAATGTTAGCAAACTTTTGATATTGTGTGATAGGTATTACTGGAAAGGTTTTGTTGACTTTAGCAATCCCTTGTGTGTGTACGCCTTTGTGCAATGTTTTAATCTGTTCAAATAAAGATTCAAAGGATTTTAAAATGCATATAAAAACAGAGACAAAGTCACTTGCAAGACAACATTTTAGTTGTTTCCTTCTTCAGCCCCAGTTATTCCAAAAGCTGTTTCTTTTCACAAGCATTGAGCATGTGACCTGTGAGTCTGACAGCGATGGCAGAATCATTGTACAACACAATTTGGGACATGTTTGACCTAATTTCACTTTCACTAAGGCTATTAATGGCATCATCAAATTGTATGACTCAGTCTCTGGAAACGTATGGAAACTAGGAAATAATCTGTTACCCCCAAAATCTGAGTTGACAATAAAACGATCCAACTTGAGCGACCATATGGGTTGTTTGTCTGATAAGTCCCATAGGAATGTCCTGAAATTGCATCCGTACGCAGTTAAAGTCGAACAGTCATGGATACAGAAACAAAGATGACAAAGATCACTCTTTAAAGATCGACAGTGGTCTGTTGTACTAGAGTCCTGTGTTTTGTCTTTCTATTTGTCCATCCCTGCTCCTCTCAACATTGTTTGCAGCATTTAATACGACATCATCTGACTTCCTCCTTTGCTCCGGTCATAATTTGTATGGCCACTAGAGGTCACCTAACAATAACAACGTAAATGTGGGTCGTATTAAACTGGATGGAGTGAATCCAGTCATACTGGATAATGAATGAGAAAAATCCTGAGAAAAATACCTTTACAAATTACAAATCATTAAATTTGAGCTTGCTGTTTTTAGTTCCAGAATCACAGCTCAATCTGTTGGATTATAACATTAGTACATGAAACTATTTCCCGAACTGCCACACTAGTATGTTACGATAAATAATCTTGTGTTGAGTAGTGTGTTATATGGAGAAGCCTGGCATTTGGCCAACGTCTCTGAGTTCATGAGCGGGGTTTGTTTACTGTAAACACAGCTGGGGTCTGGTGCTTGCGTGGGTTGTACAAATCTACTTGGAAGCCATACGGGCACGCTGATACTCCCATGTACACTGCCGTATGTGTCTCATAGAGAAAAGGGCATTATACATGTGCATCATATACAAGTGTACATTTTTGTGAGTATTGTGATGTGCAGCGCTGTGCGGGCGGGCGTGCGTGCGTGCGTGCGTGCGTGTGTTTATCTGAGTGATGCCTGTGCCGCGGGGCAGAGGCACAGAGCGAGGGAGTGAGCTGAGCTTGAACTCAACCTCAGACACCCTGCAGCTTCCCTCTGAGTGGGAGCCGTGGACGTGAGGGGACACACGTGCGCTGCCTTCTTTTGTCGGAGTGGCAAAACTTTTCGTGACAGTGTAGTCACCATAACAACTTAGAGACGACACTTTATGTGCGGGCAATGTGCCGGTCCCCGGTGTGTTGGTGTTGTGCTGTTCCACCAGAAGCTGTCACAAATCGACATTTTATCCACTTTTTCATCCAGTTTTAGCCATTTTGCATGATACAATTTTTATATCATTGTTGTTTTCCTTCATTTAAATCAAGAGCACTCTAACCCTAACCCTTTCAGACGTCCTCCCAGCCTTTCATACCTTAACATAAAGTCAATGTAGGCTGCACATTTGTTTATTAAGTTGTTAATCTACTCTAATTCTAAGCTGAAATGTTTTGAAGTCTTGGCTTTGTCTGGGGAGTCATTGGGCCTCATGCAAGAACATATTATATCCTAAATTTCATTTCATATGAACAGGCCACGTCGGATTCATCAAACACTTCTATCTTCAGAAAAATGTGTAAATTACGTGCATAAACAAGATGTCACCTGTGCGAATTTGAGCAAGCGTGCCCTAAGAAACTAAAAAAAACATGAATGCAGTTTTCTAAAAAGCTGACTAGCAGTTCCAATGAAGTGCCCATTACTACTCTTGATGTGACATCTGGAAAAGTATCCACTTATAAATACCTTGGTTTCTGGCTCGATAACAAGCTGTCCTTCAAAAAGAATAGACATTAATAATTAAACATTTATTGGCCAGAACTGCAGACAGCAAATTATTCAATCAACTGTTCTATCAGTTAGGGACTTGTAGATGTAATGTATATGCTCTCTACTGATTCAACTCTTAAACCTCTTGATGCAGTCCGTCATTCTGCCCTTACAGTTTGATAACTGACATTTTAAATTTCCAACATGGGTATCGTACATGTCCTTTTAATCAGCTTCTCACTGGTTTTTAAAACCTATGCTCTACATAAGTGGAACAATCTGTAGTAGCTTGTAAAACTAGACAAGCTAATCCCTTTTAATCAATTTAAATCCCTTTTGAATGACAGATCAGTGTAAAGGCTTGTGTTTTCTTTGCACTGACGTTGTCCCTCATGGTGTCGTCCTTGTCCTATTTGTTGTATGGTCTGTTGATGTGTACAGTAACTTTTGTGTGCTTTTATGTGCCTATATGTTTGCTGTTTATATAAAAGCTGTAATAATGATGATGATATGGCAGCGAAGATGCCTCTTAAGAAGGAAAGATTCACTCCTGCTATTCCTGTCTTCCGATAATGTCTTTAAAATCAAATGTGGCTTTAGCTGATGCTTGGAAGGTGTTCATCTCTGTCTTTGTTCGTTTTAATGTTGTATTATATAGTAATCCTTCAAACAGTTTGAATTTAAGGACAAAGACGGAAAGATTCAAAACCATCCACACATCTGCCAACATCTGGTCCACAAAGAAACAAGAGAGTTCACAAGAGTTCATGATCCATCAGACCATGACAGGGAGATTTTCATCTCTAAATGACCTACCTTAATCACCCCCACCCCCATATAACCCCACACTACAGATTAATAGAATGCATACAGAGTTGCGTTCCTCTTTCTCCCTATATGAAGGTAACACTTGTGAGATCTGTGCACAGGTGTAAGCATCAGGCCACAACTGGCTATTAGATTCTTGCTGCATGTGTGGCAACAGCAGCTGCTCGAAACAAAACCTTGAACCTCTGATTATTAAACCATATTTCACTGTTGTGCACAGTCAGCAAACAGCTTCAAAGTATTGGCTTTGGGAGTGTTGTCAGTGTGCTATTGAAATGTGTGCAGAGGGTGACATGGGGATTAGACACCGACGGCCTGTGGTCAGGCCCGTCAGCTTTAACTGACACCCTTCATCACAATTTAAACAGTGAGGCAGTGTCCTGAGGCAAAGGGGATTAAGTGGTTTTGGGAGGTCATTGGAAAGCCTGAAGGTGAGTGACGAATTCCCCCTGAATATCAGCACATTCTCCACAAAATCTGTATATTCTCTTTGTACCTAGCGGTGAGAGAGCCACAGAGCCATTTTGTCATTAGATCTGAGTTTCAGTCAAATTAAAAACTGGGAGATATCTGGACATGGACTCCCGAAATGAAATGGGAAATAAGCTCTGGCTTGCATCAAAGTCCGTCTTAATGCAGATGGAATGTGGTCTTGAAAAAGTTGTTCCATTTCTGTTTACTTTGATTTGAATATAAAATGAATTGATCAAAATAAAGTAAGACTAGTAAATAGGTTTGAAATTGCATTATCATTTTTTTTGGTTCCATAATTACAAAATGTAATTTAAATTTTGCAAGTTAAAAGGAAAAGTTTTTATGCCAGTTCTTTGCCAAGACCAGTAACTTTGTGGAGCTTCTGCTTGTTTGACACGTAATCCCTTGTATATTGGTGATTTTCTGACTTTGAATTAACTAATGAGATTTCGTTGGACAGGTATGAGGACAGAGTCAGACTAGCTCTTTCCCTAATTGCTTCTTGTCTTTGTTATAAGCCCACCGTCCCCTGTCCATAAACCTGATAGGTGCCAAACTTCTCATCTGACTCTCAGCATTAAAGCAAATGAGCATATTTCTTTAAATGTCAAGCCATAAAATATTCATTAATTACTCATTTGGTTTCGTAAGCTCTTCATTTTATGTGTGTCTGTAGGCAATGTGCAGGCAACCTGCTGTGCACTGACTGAAAGACTTGCAGGTGTAGCAATAGGTTACTTTCATTTAATGTAGTTGTGCAGGGAATTTTATCAATAAACAGTACTAAATTGTATGGTTATTTCAGAAAACATTTCTTGAACTTTCCACACCAGTTATTAAATGATGAGGGACTAGGGATAACATCTTGTCTTTTCCATATACCTTTTTTTAACCAAACTTGGGAACCCAGTAAGTATTTTATTAATACTCTATATGCAAAAATCACACTGTAATTTACATGCTGAAATCATAATTATTAACACATAAAGCTGAATTACTGAAATGAAATAATACTGTAAGCCATATTCACGATCACGGTCAAAAGGGAATCAAATGTATTAAAAGAAGCATGGGGATCCAAATTATGCTATTGCCTCCTGTACATTGGGCTGCTTTGACAAACATAACATAATCATCCTTAAATATAATATAGCCTATTAAAGATTAGTACTTCTACTTTTTAATAAAAAAGACTGACATACTGTATTTACTCATTTTATTCAATATTTACATCTCAATGCTACAATTATAATAACTGAATAGCTGCATACATTCAGTGCAGAACATCAGCAGCGTGTGTGTGTGTGTGTGTGTGTGCGCGTGCGAGCGAGCGAGCGAGCGAGCGAGATTAGCCTCTTGACTGGAGCACGGACCCCCTTCAGGAGTGATGGCCTCCACGGCTGCTTCACACTCAAAACACGACGCCTCTGTTCATCAGGCCTCCTCCATTGATTGTGTGTGTTAATTGGAGCCATTGATCAGGACGAAAGCAGCCCAAACAGCTTTTTCAACAGGAATATGTCATGAAAGAGAGGAAAAAACCTGAAACCATGTTTCTTCCTAAAATCAGGAAGAAGGAAATGCGATTTCATGAAAAACAACACTGCACTAACCATCCCTTCCCTCCTCTGCCTGCTTACAACAACAACAACAACAACAACTAATTCATTTAACATAGATGTATTGTTACGGAGAATCATGCCATGCTGACTTTCAATAATTTCTCTGCATATTGGATCTGACTTGAGGTCAAACTAGAGAGGATTGTGACTCTCTAATCCATGCAGGTGGTGGTGTGGCCATGGGCAGCTCTAGTCCTCTCAGTTTAGCATGCAGCCTGGATGGTTTTGTCGAATTGGAGCACACCAGCGCTCTGGGGCAACACTAAGCTAAATAAATAGGCAAAATAAAAGAGCTGGAATAAGAAAGGGTTTTAGAGAAAGAGGTGATATTAGCTTTGTGATTGAGTGGGGAGAGTGGGACTCGGAGAAGGAGAGGGAATGGTGCAAGTGTTGTGGCATTTTGTGGTGTTTCTGCTCTTAATTATCATGCCCCCCAGCGTGCCGTCTCCCTTCCCAGCTCACCCACTTTCCTCATCTCCTTTTTAATTTTCTAATTGCCTGGTTTTAATTAAAGCCACACAGTTGTGACAGTGAGTCAATTAATAGGCAAAAAATGGGCACAGATAGTCAATGGTTACATTTCCTGGGGGGTGGGACCATATTCCGGTCAGCCTGGTGTATTCACGATATTGATGCACCTTAGGATAAGTAAGCAAGCTGCTCTTACTCTGCATGAATGTACAGTGTCATGTGTAATCGCACATGCTGCAGCTTTATGATGAGTCCCATAGTGGATCCGTCTGAAGTCTTCATGAAGTAAATATCATCATCGGAGGGTGTCCGCAAGTCTCTACTATAAATGAGTAACTGATCACGTGTATGGCATGTGTCTTGCAAGTGAACTCCAAGCAAAGTATGATAAAAACGAATATTCACCCGTAGTGTCCAAAGTGTTGGCAGCTGTCCGCCTGTGTCTGCAATGGAGTACAACTGAGGTCTTACTGTTTGACCCAACACATATACATCCTCCAAGTGGACTAGATACTAGTATAAAAAGAACAAATACATGCCCATGCTGTCTGCAACAGTATGTGTTCATATCCAAAAGGGAGCACAATTGACGCTGAAAGTCTTTGTGTTTTTATCTATAAATGTATGGCGTATTTATAGGATGACTCCTGTTGTGAAGTGGCATACAACTATTCGTTTGGTTATTGTTCACAGTTTTTTTCTCACTCCTTATCTTTTCTGTTTCATTACTGTGATATCACTGTGGGTTGTGCTCCCTTTGTGTGTGATTTGATTCCCAGTCAATTCCCCTCCCTCTAACTGCTCAATTACTGATGTACTGTAGCAGCCCCCCCCCCCCCCCCCCCCCCCCCCCACCACCCGCGCTCACACTCGCTCTGCTCCTCTCATTTTCTTAATGATGCCACATTCAAGAACTTATTTCTCCTCAATTCCATCTTTAAAAGATCCGGCTTCTGACGATACGGTTGTGTCCTACCTGTTTTTACACGGAGGATCTTCCAGCTGAACTGGGTCCTGACGGTACGCCGATTGCTCCCAGATTTCCTCTGCAGTGAGACAATTACGTCCCTGCCTTTGATGTGCTTTCCAAATAAGTAGGTCAAGTCAGGGGAGAGCGGCTATGAGTCAGATTCTAATTTACATCCATGTTGAGGAAAATCAAACATTTCTGTGTAAAACTCTCCATCGACAAGACAAGTTGGAAGTGATCGCCACGATGCTTGGCTGCTCCAGTTCTGAGTGCCATTTATTTTCAGGGTTTTGCATTAATCCAGCTTCCTTACTCCAGCAATTAGTATGATTAGCGTGCTTCTCAAATTCTTGTTAAGGGTTTACCAGTGGTTACCTTAGTGAAGTACTAACTTAATAGAGCAACGTCAATGTTCAAATATTTCAACGTAACACTGTTCAATAATGTCTTAAACTTAATTTAAATTCTATTCATTAGTTTTGTCACACATTTCAGCCACATCTCATGATCTTCAGCACTAAATAGACCTGGCTCAGTCATTATCCTACGACTGAAATGTGGAATGTTGGTCACATGATAACAGCTGATAGTTGGGGGGAGCAGGTGATCATTTTTTATTTTCTGGCAGACAGAACAGATGATTTGAGAATCCTCATCGCCCCATCGGCTCCTGCAAATGGTAACAAATGGATGCAGGGAGACCTTTTATTTGTCTTGTTTGACCAGTAACATCTCATTCAGCTCATTCAAACATGAACAGGAAAACAGAAAAGCACCGTTTGGATTTGATCATTATGGATGAGATTGACTTGAATCCTGCAAAATCTACATTTACACTGTATATTTCATGTGGGTTTTTCACATGACAAGAATACCTTAACTGTTAGGTTTTCAATATGGATTCAGGCCAGTATGAGTAGGCCAAGGTGTTATATATTTAGCGTGATTCTAAATATCTTTATTAATTTGATTACATTTAGTTTTTTAATCTTGTTTTTGGACAGTTCCTCAAATAAAATGTTTAAACAACCAAAAACGAGGGAATCTAATGAGTAATGTAAGGGAAATTAGAAAAGCAAAAACGTTGGAAGAAGCAGAGTAAGAGTAGTTAGACCAGATGCCAGCTATCAATTTAAATATAATTACAAAGCATTCTTATCCATGCATATAACCAATCCTTCTGTGCTCATTTATCATTTAACTGAAAAGAAAAAAAAAAAAGTTAAATTGAACACTTACTTGCAGATCAATTTCTATCATGGTGTGGGATATTCAGAGAAAATGAAATAGAATTTATGTTCTAAAGACCCATTAATAATAATAATAGCTTGGTAAATCTACAGATTCCATGTGACACTTTCATTAATATCCTTCGTGTTTTGAAATGATTTATTGAACTGCAGCGTATCACACCACAGCTTTCACGAATTTCCCCTTTTCCTTTCATGTTTAACTTGGGTGTTGTTGCTAAAACCGGCTTTTGATCATTTTCCCATTGGTCAAAATTGCAGCAATTATGTGGAGTTTACGTTTACAATGTATACTGCACATAATCCTAGATGTGTACGAGAAGAGTTGATCCGTTTGTAGGCAGAAGTTAGTGTAGCAAGCAAAGTCTGACCAGCAGAGTGGGATTGTACCGCAGAGCAAAGGCAGAGGACGAATCAGAATTGAAAAAAACTTTGCTGACAGAATAAATTTCAGGTGTAAATGAATAAAATGGAGTGAGAGGGGATTGAGCATGACTTTTACTTTATCTACATAACCATATAAAACCTTTAATGCAGCAATAAACAGACTCAGGCTGCCACGGTAGACATAAGAAGATATAGATTTTAATATCTTTATAAACATTTTTGTACTGTTGTTCTCTGATGATAACTTACTGAACAATTGAATTATGGCAAAGAAAGAAGATGAATTAATTGGCATACAGTAAAAGAAGAAATGGAGGTGAGGAATTGTGCATTAACAAATTAAAGGTTCCAAAAATATAACATGAAAAATACGTAAATTAACAATTCACCAGAAAATCAAAAAGTCTAAAGACTCCTGACAAGAGGAGCAGAAAAACCCTGTTATCATCATTGATGTCACTGATATTGTTTTTTTTTCATAGTAATACACTAAATGATTAATATCAGCACTGCAAGAAGTCCTCGTCTCCATTGTTACTGGTACAGTTCACATCACTGATACAAACACCATCTTATCAGTAGATTCAAGAGAGGCACAAAAGCCAGAAGTACAGCGAGATGTCCCGTAACTGTCCGTCTGTCAGTCGGCATTGTGCTGCGTTCCCTTGTTACTTCAGAAGCGATTGTCTTGGTCTTGGATCCTCACATCCATGGACAATCACATCAGTTAATCAAGAGGCAACATTCTCTCAGTGTGATCCCTGTTTTGCCATGCTCCATTCTTTTTTGTGTTTAGAAAGTGTTTCTTCACTTTCTATTTTTGATCACAAGTCATTTAAGGTACGCACACATTTTTTCCCCCTTGTGTTCTTTTGCAGTTTAAGTGATCAAGAAAAAAAAAAGTGTTCCTCACATTCACAATGAGGGATCAGTTCAGCACAACCTCACTGGGAAATTGAGAAAGCCCCAGTTGACTCTTGGCCTCTAAGGCTCCCGTTGGCCCAGCAGTAGGGATCCATGTCTCGGTCCATTTTGTGTCTTAGAAAAATTAAATGAACAACATCTGACACGAGATATAGACAGACTCTTCAATATTCACAGCTTGATCTCCCAGAGATTTTTCTTATTTTTCCAAGCAAAATAAAAATAGCACATGGCAGTCCTCGTCAT
The DNA here is from genome assembly GCF_022379125.1 of Scophthalmus maximus. NCBI lineage: Eukaryota > Metazoa > Chordata > Actinopteri > Pleuronectiformes > Scophthalmidae > Scophthalmus > Scophthalmus maximus. The sequence goes on from NC_061525.1 coordinate 10,494,209, forward strand.
CTTGAAACAATTAGCAGCTTATTATTCAGTTGCACAGAAGGAGCGAAGTGGTGTAAATGAAGATAGAAGCAGAGTTGAGTGCAGAACTATGGTGTGATTGTGTGACTGTGATTTGTTACAGCTTCATACAATTTATAAGCTTACTGGTTGTTCTGTTTATGGCCTTAATACACCTGTGGCTATAGATTTCCATTCTGTAACGAGAATGACACTACCATGTTTCATACTGATAGACAATTTATTTCCATGCTTATTCATCACCTTTTTGTCTATAAGAAACTCTTGCACCATGTTGGGATATGTTGTTAGCAAAGGATAAACCATACAAATATATTTTAGAAAGGATGAGAGCAACAAAGGACTGACAACAGAGTCTTTACAGTGTCATCGACTCTCCATTTTACCTTCTTGGTAACAATTCATAAACTGAACTAAAAATTAAAGCTGGATTGAGCACTCGAATGACAAACTCATCTGTCTCAGCTCACAAATTAACAAGTTTTATTTTGCTTGCTCTGTCATCCTCTTCTCTTTTGCTCTCTTTTCATCACATTTTGGTCATTCAAGCTCCAGTTAAAGGAAAACAGAAGTAAAAAAAAAATATATTAGATGATGAGACATATGAAGAGGAAATCATACTGGCTTCAGTGGCAGTGTGAGCTTGGTCTGTATTCATCTTTCATTCTCGGTCCCTCCAGATCTTGAGCTGTGAGTCTCTCTGTCGTAGATATTTTATACCTTTTCTCAGTCTGATCAGTGAAGCTCCCTACACAACATTTACACATATAATCACGCGCACACGCATACGCACGCACACGCACACGCACACAACAAACATAACACACACAGGCCTTGTAGTGCAGGAGCAATAGAGGATCTGAGGGCTGTTTTTTGTGATTAGCATTAACAAACCCTCTAAAGGTCAACGGAGAATGTAGTCAATATTTGTTGTTATCAAGGCCACAAAGAGGGCGTAGACATGTAGCAAGGACTTGGATAAGATTGCCCTGTTGGCTTGCTGAACCCCACTAGGGGGGCGAACAGTGGTCCGGGGAGTGCACTTGTGCTTCCTCCTTGTGACGGTGCCGTCTGGGGACGTGTGGTCATGTTTTCCCCCATCTGAGAAATCTGGAGAGGAATCCTCCTTGTCTGCCATGACCTCCTTCGAGTGATGGACCTCATTGTCACCCTTCCCCTTGCTCACCCTGTTACGAGGCTTTGTGCAGTTCCGAGAACGGCCAGGCCTCGAGGGGTGCACTATGTGGGTCTGCCCTCCAGAGCCCACTGCTACACCACGATTCATAGATGGATTCACCGTGCCAGATAAATTGTTAGTCTGGGCTCTGGACTCAGAGTTAGGAACAGTTGGTGAGCAGTTGGGAAAGTCCTCCTTGCGCAACTCTTTGAGGTCTTTCCCAACCATATCCACTGGTGCCTCGCAACCCACTGAGGATGTTGAGCCTCTGAAACGTTTCAACCATTCCCATAGCGTCAGGGCCTTACAGTCACATGTCCAGGGGTTGTCGTTGAGGCGCAGGTATTCAAGGGCGGGAAGCATGTCCAGGCACTGTCCAGACAGCTGTATCAGGGAGTTGTTGAACAGGTAGAGGGTGGTCAGACGTTTCAGGTCATGGAATGCCAGGGGGTCAACCCACTCGATCTGGTTTTGGTGCAGAAGCAGTCGGTCCAAGGCTCGAAGGCCTCGGAAGGTGTTCTGGTTAAGGCTCCACAGACGGTTTCCGTGCAGGAACAGGTGGCTCAGGTTGTGGAGGTCCATAAATGTGTCATCCTGCAGGAACTTCAGATGATTTTCCTGAGGAGATGCAGAGAGCATACAATCACAAGATTACATATTATGCCATGCTTAAACGCCAATATTATTGTACTTCCTTCTTGTCTTTCAGTCTGTTACATTTAAACTGCTGTTCAGAGCAACTGCTGTTTAAATGTGGGAACACATTAAATATTCAATATGATCATCTGTTCAAATTATCACTCGATGAGAGATACAGAGTGTGTCTTGTACTTCAGTGGAGGATATTCCTACAATTCCCACTCCGTCTGACCCATTGTATGCCCTGTTGCTCTTTGTAAACTAGACCATTGTTGTTATCGATGCAAACACAAAATGGAGATCACTAGTTGGCAGTTTGAATGGATCATCATGACACCATATCTAAGTAATGTATAGAAACAAATTATTGATGTAAGATTGCTGAATAGGCATGCAAGGGTTGTAATAATTTGAATAAACAAGAAACAAATTGTACCTGCAAGTAGAGATACTGCAGATTTCTGAGGCCTTGGAAGATGTTGTTAGGAAGTGAACTGAGTCCGCATCGATACAGGTGTAGCGCATTGAGCCGACTCAGGCCGTGAAAGGTGTCTTCAGCCAAGGAGCGCAGGTGGCGGTTGTCTCCCAGATCCAGCTCCTCCAGCAGTGTGAAGCCGTGGAAGGTGGAGGGCTCAATGTATGTAATGTTGTTGGAATAAATCCAGAGAGTGACAGTGTTGGAGCTGAAGTGGCCCCGAAGTAAGCGATGGATCTTATTGTTCTGTAAGAAGATGCGCTCACTGTCAGGAGGAATGCCTTCAGGGACCGACAGGAAGTTGTGGGCTTGGCAGGAGACGGTGCTGGGTGCAGTGTAGCAGATACAGTGACGAGGGCAGGACCAGGAAAACTCGAGCCCACAGAGAACCAGCAGGAACTCAAGCCCGCAGCCTGCAGTGAGCACACACACACAAAGACAAAAAAAATGAATTAAATACAGAGTTCAATTTAACTTGGAAGTAAGATTGTGTGCATTTTTGGTATAGTTCAAAACATGAAAGAGAAATATACAGTGAACGAGTAAAGTGTCTTTATCCAGTCAGTCTGTGTGGTCGTACATGGGCAAAATGCTAACATCAATGTGCTAACATGCTGAGCAAGACAATCTACCATGTTTACCATCTTCATGTAGAAAAGTGACATAAAGTCATAAGACCTGATCCTCTTATGATCCTAAATATCTGCAACTAATTTCAAAGTAATCCATCCAATACATGCAGTTGTCAAAAGGTTCCACCCTGAACCCCAAATGTAAGCGTCACGGTCATGAATGTCTTACACGATTTACGGTCTAAACAGCAGTCGTACAGCAAAGGTCATGAAACAAGAACACCCAGCAAAAGCTATGATGGATAGAGGAGCGTTTTTCCAAATTAATTCTTCAGCTGATTCTGTTACAAAGCAGAAACATTGTCTTTTTTGTTACTGGTTCATCTCATGGCAGAGTTGCCCCTTCCAATAGCCTGCCACCTTAGGGAGATGCACTATTAAGCATCCAAATCCCTTCCCTAAGTCCATTGGTACTACTTTGCAGTGAGCGGAGGCTGTCATCAGTCTCTTTGAGTTGTTAAATGAGGCGTGGGATGCTTATTTAAACTTGTAGTAAGCTGCTCTGAGGCGCTTTCTGATCGGTGACATGATTCCCCAGAACCCTGAGACGGGAGATGTGACTTATCCACAGTCTCATCTAAAATGAGCACAACTCAACCCCCCCAAACCCCCACCCTCCCGCCTGCCGTCATGATGGAAGTTCCATCTGACAACCCCTGGCAGTCTTTTGCTCAATTGATTATTCACAGCATAACAGAGACCTGATTCGCTGCTGCTGCTAATCGATATGCCTCTGTTGCCTTTGAACTCGCCCTGTAATCCCGAGTCTTTATGCTCAGAATTCAGGACTGCAGAATCATTCCCACCAAGAGACAGGAGTATTTATCTGAATGTATTTTCTTGCCAAATTGTGGCTAAGCTGTGACATTCAGCGTCTGACTCCACTGACCTTTAACAGTAATTCTGTGTCTCGTCGCAGAGCTGGAGCACAGAGCTGCATGTCACCTGAATAGGAGTGTGCTCGGGCACGGGTCTAATCCTATTTGTTAAGCCCTTCCACTGGGTAACAATGGAAATGTATGCATCCTCCCCAAACCAGAACTGTGCCCACGGAATGAGGTGATTATTCACAGTTGAACACTGTCAAAAAAGTTGAACATGAGTGTTTGTTCACATGTGCTGCTATGCAGGTGAAATGTTGTCTTTGAAACCATCATATGCCACAGGAGCACTACAGTAGCTGGCTTTATTTAGACTTTTTCATTTTAAGGTCATTACCTGCATCGATAGTTTCTCTTTGGCTTTATCCAGATTTGCCACACTGTCGAGACCATACAAGAAATCCAAATGACTCTTTTTTTATTCTATCTCTACTTCCCATGTAGATCTATCAAGTATGGCACCTATACTGACTAAGGAAGTAGGTGTTAATGTTTTGCATTACTCTCGCGGATTCCATGTTTGCTTTATTCCTCAGATAAATAAGAATTTGAGGGAGATATGTGTGTAACATTTGCATTAAGCAGCAGCCAATGTTAACTTGAAATGCAGCTTTCTCATTCAATTGGTTGATTCAAATTTTATTAGACTATTAAACCCCCACAGAAGATGATTTTTTTTTAATGAATAATGCACAAAATGAAAGAAATTGAATCTGCCTTTTGCTTTTACAATTGTTCTGAGATGATATTATACTTGTTTCAATCACCTGCCTTAGCAGGAATTCATCCAGGATATTCCATTATTCATAAAGAGGAAATTCATCGTACTCTCACTCCAGCATTGTATTTTGTCAGAGCTAGAACTATTTCCATTAACTCTTTACTTCATGCATGTCTTCAATAGAATCAGGTACCAAAATTTCTAATAGGAAAATAATCTTAGAAGGGAAGAGACACACTGATAGGCGTCATACACAGGGAAAGCAAGGAAACGAGAATGTAAATGCTGCCTAGATAGTGAGACAATTTGAATCAGTGATCTGCTACTCATCTTGGATGCACGTCCCCTGCTCCCACTCTACTCAGCTTGTCAGGACAAAGTAATAGATTCTTTACCTTGCTTATTGTAATCCACTGAAATGGCTGTTTTTACTGTTTTGCGAAATACCACTCTATTTATAGAGAAAAACAAGGAGGGTATGAAGAGGGTGGGTGTAATGTATTTTTTTTCATTCCCTATGAAAAAAACTAAAATCTTTCAAACTAGTCCCTGGTGAGGCTTAAAGATGTGAACTAGTGATGTGGATGCTCTTTAGACGCTGCAAGCGCCTCATACAATCTAATCTGCATGCAGATTAAGTGACTTGGAAGAAGCACACACCCTTTTCCTTGTTTTCGGCAACACTGAGGGCTTGTGTGCTCTCCTTTACAGCTGGCACAACACGCACTTCCAACTGAGACTTCAACACCTGCCAGCTCACTGGTCTCAGCGCCCGTGTTAAAACTGCCAAACACTCCTTTTAATGCAGCTGTCAACGTAAATGCGCACATGCATTCACATAACACAATGTCACATACACTATGTGTATTCTGTTTGTATTAGCTTTCTATAGGAACATACATTCACATAGGAATGAATGGGGCAGGCCCTGTCACCCTGACGAGCATAAAGGGCTGAATGATGCTTGTTTACAGAGCTTTAAATAGGGAGACTGGTTTTCAGCACAAAGGAAGAAATAAGAATTGTGTTGGAATGCTGACCTTAAATGAAATGCAGGAAATTAATGCGTCATAACTACATTGTGCTTTCACACAATGAGCCATTCAGCTGAAATTGTATTATAAAAATAGGTTTGGACACGATGTAGCATATATGTATGCCAATGGTGCCTATTGGAATTTAGCAGAATAAAGGAGAGGCCCTGAAGGAAGATAATGGGTTTTTGGAAAGGAGAAGGCACATCTTTTTA
>NC_061525.1:10505000-10675000 GCF_022379125.1 Scophthalmus maximus
GCAGACACGGGCAGAGGAAAGGAGGGAATTAAGCTACTTGTTCAAAAATGAGTATGTACTGTTGAAAACCATTAACTGTTGTGACGACACCTATGTAATTCAATCGAGGGGAAGAGGAGAAGATCGGTTTATTGCACAGTTAGGTAAACGCGTCTGCACCGCTGGTACCGTCGTTGCTCCGTGAACCAGATGACCTGGTTACAAGCCTCGTGTCAGCGAGCATCTGTCTTATGAAGAATCTGAGCAAGGCATCAAATACTTTCTTTCTAGGGCTGGTGCTCTTTAGCTGAGACTGCGCTCGGACATTTTTGTTGCAGGGGCAAAACAAAATAGTGAAATTTCCCTATGGAGTTAATACATGAACACAGCAGAGCAGAATGTCCAGTGCAGGGCTGCAGCCAAAAGTGAAAATGATTTATTCTCCTTTTGGGACATATGCAGGTGCAGGGACACACAAAAAATCTAATTATGTATTTCATACAAAACATTCAAATCAGTCTAATAGGCAGATGCACCCCATAGTTGGTCACAATCTGCACTGCATGTTTGTCTTGATGTCCTCTATTTCAGACCCCTTTCGGCTCAAACACTACAATCCTCATAAGAATGTCCCAAGAGCAATTTACTGCATGACTTAACAATGTGCTAACATGAATTTCATGTTATTTACCAGACAAATATTCAATTTGTCTTAACTCCTCAATTGTTATGGGGTTGCTGCTTGTTTATCAACAGGAAATAAACAGGAAATTGTGTCAATGTCAACAATTCTGTGTTCCACCATCTCGCCCTCAAATTTAAATAATATTTGTTCTTAGTGTACGTAGTTGTGATTTCAAGTCTCAGTCCTACTACTTGAAACTGCCATTTAAAATTGCATCATGTTGTCATGTGTAGATATGACATTCGCTAACCTTGGAGACACTCTCGATGCTTTCTGGCTTCAGTAGACGCCACTAAAAGCTTTTCTCTTTGGATTAATGATTTAGAAGTTACACAGCTCTCTTTGGGAACTATCAGGTCAGTATATTCCTATAGAGGTGATGTTTTCCACCACACTGGTCTCCGCCTTCTGGCACCTCTTACATGTTTCTCTTAAAACAAACTGTAAGGTAGCTCCCTGCTGCTGCAGCTGCCTTCTCGCATAACATACCTCATGCGCCCTAGATTCAACAGATCAATTATTCATAGCAGGTGAGAGTTTGCTACCCCATGTATGTAAAGGTGTGCACATGAACACATACAGATAGTCTTAACTAATGGCTGCAAAGAGGCAAGAAGGAATGTGAAATCAAGCAGAAAAGTGTGCGAGGATCAGGCAATGCATTGTGGTTCATTAGTTCAAGAGATACAAGAGACTAAAAGGACTCACGAGATGGAACTGCGAGCTAAAAGACAGCAGCGCCAGCTGAAATACAACCTCAAGTTAAAGTCAAACCTAACAAAGGCACTAGTAAACAGAGGTTTCAATATTATATAGAGTTACATACATGTAGAGTGCACAATTAATGTACACGTGTATACGGCTATAAATCATAAGTAGATGCAAGTAAATTAAAGAATACTCCAACAAAAAGTGATCAGTTCACTCCTTCACAGAGAATAGTAGTCGGCTCAGCAGTTAAACTGGTTTCGATTGGTGAACCAGACTCGAATAAACTAAGCCATTCACATAAACTTCTCAAACAACTACTGCACCATATGCTAAGCTGTCAATCGATATGGTCAGTATACTTAACACGCTCACTATGTTCCAAACAAGGAATCCAATCTCCAATATGTTGCTAAATACTGTATGCAACTCTGAGTCTTTGGAGCTATGACAAGGGAATTGAATGACATGAAAGAAGATTGTTTGGTTATGTTGTAGAGACACTGAGTGATCGGAACAAAGTATTCATCGATCAATTGTATATGCTGCGAATACGATTGGTGAAGTTGTGGATATGTTTTTTTTCTGCCGGTTGTTGCTATTAGAATCTAAGGTTTTTGTTGTAAATCAGTTGAAAGTGACATTCATGTTGCTGACTGGAGAAGCCTTGACAGGTGGTGGACATATCTGAATTTGAATATTTGTGTGTGTGTTTTCTTCAGAAAGGGTTGTTGAGTGAGGAAAGACAACACAACAGAATACAAAAGAGCAGAAGAAAAGCAGCTGAGGGGGAGAAGAGAAGAGAAGTGGAAGACCTTGATCTTAAGAGAGTAATCCCTTTTCATTAAGTCTAGTTTTTCAGACCCTGAGAGCTTCACCATTGATCCTGGTGTAATGTTAATTCATTAATGTAGTGGGCCTGTACAGGGCTTATCACCTTGAAGGCCTCCGACACTCTCCCCCGACAAACATGCTCAGCATTTACTGTAATGTTCTCACAGTGCTTGGGCATGAGAAGAAGACTGTACATTAAATTGTCATCAAATCAAATTTAGATCTGTTTTGCTCCCAATTGGATCCCACCCTGGTTCTTTTCATTTCATTCGCTCAATTCCATGCAGGGTATTAGAGTTGCCCTTGAGTCACTGTGGTGGCTCCATCGAGCAAACGCACATGTACCTGTTTATTGAGTCCATATTGGTGAGAAATGAGCCAGGCTTCATTGTCAAATCTTCTCAAAGTCTAACCAGCAACATTTCCCCAATGTTACCTGTTACATTTCTATAAATGGATATACTCAATGTCACTCTGACTCACTCAAATTGCTGTTCCTCTTTACGACGTGTCTGCCATTATTTACTCCTGTCCTCCCTCCCCTCTGCCGTTTAATTGATTCTCTGGTTGTTTCCCCAAGCTACAAAGCAGGAGGCTTCGCTGGATAAAACAGTCACTGTCTCGTTGTGATTAAAGAAACCCTGGTCTGGCTGTTAGAGATACTATAGCAGCTTATGGGATTTAGTGAGTCACTGAAAAAGCACAACACCAAACCAAACATTCACTTCTAAGTGTTCCATCACCAAAACCTTAAAAACATACGAATTTCTAAGTCTTATTACTTTACCCCCCTGCTTGTGTTTTATCCATGAGGGGGCATGAGAGTCATGGCAAATTACCATATCTTGTCATGAGACATTGTGATGGCGCGCCATGTCGTGAGGGCTCCTGCTTTTTACGACAGCTCTGCCATTTTCAGTTTCTATTTTGTTTTCCTCTTCTCCATTGTAAACCTAAACCCTCCGGAGGCGAACTGAACAAACTACTCAGCTTTGTGAGTGCTTTGCCCTCCCTCTCAGCTGCATGCCACTACCACTCACTAGTGGCTTCTCCCAACCCCTCTCTCAACATAAAGCTAAGTGCCTTGCTGCAGACATTCCACGGATAAGTGGTTCATTTTTTTTCTCTCTCTCCACAGTGACGGCCCAAGACTAATTTTTGTTGCTTGTAATGAATTGGTCCCTTGAACTTTTTCGTCGTATGACCAAAAAGAGAACCTTCCATTTCATATTGCGCCGAGTCGCAACACAACATGATATTCAGACATGCAACTGCAAAGGAAGATGTCAGGCTCCAGCTCAGTTCATATGGCCCGATGATGAAACATGATCCCCTCCAGCCACTTTACCCCCATCTCCCCTTGAAGACGGATAACGATGAGGAGAGTCAAGGACAGGGCGAGAGAGAGACAAGGAGAGAGGAGTGAGGAGTTTGTTTACACAAGAGTGCGGTTCAAAGACAGAGGGAGAGAGAAAAGAACGAAGGGCGACGCTGAGGTTGATGGTATCGAGAGTACAGAATCAAAGTTAAATTGTGGGGAGAGATCGCGAAAGACAAGAAAGAAAAGAAAGGAGAATGATGGATGCTGAACCAAAATTGAAGGTGACATATTATGCAAAAATCCCTTTTTCAGTGTTTGTGCACATAATGGGTATCTGTGGAGCCTGCCTGCCCACAAACTGTGAAAAAAGACCACCCTGTTGTTATTTTGTGGGCTGGCTGAACCCGAAAGCCTGGCTCTGAACCACTGGTTCAGATTCATGTACTAATGTGATGTCACAGACAGAAATCCAGGCCTTTTAGACAGAAGGTGAAAAGGGGAGCTGCAGGAATGGGCAATATGAGGATACTGATGCCTTTTTCTGAACATTAGAGCATGTAATCCTTTTCAAGTGGTCATCCAAGTATAAACCTGAATTTGAGCATAATATGTCTCCTTTAAGTCAATTTCCAGTTTTGAGATCTAAACACCTTAATCATTGGTATTTCACAGTTGCAGCCATTTATGGCAGAAGCTTGATCATTTCAGCCTGAATCTTTCTGGTCAGATTGATGAGCCAAGGACATGGAGTTTTATAATCCTGAACCAATACAGTGTAGTTTTCCTTTAAGTGAAAATTATGGAACTAGCCATTTTGAACCAAACACCACAGCGGGTTCAGACCTTGAGTTCTCACAAAATCTCTGTGTTGCCAAAAGGAGAGAAATCCCATCAGCCAGCTGGGCATGAGTCTCAGCTCCTCTAGCACAGCTCTCACACAATCTGGACGGACCACATTATAGCCAGAGAAGAAGAAATGTACATCAGCCACTGGACATGTACAACAAAAACTCTATGTCTTTTAGCACTGCATAGAAAATACCAACTGGCAGATTATGTGTGAGTGACAAGAAACTGAGAATTACAAACCACGGTCTGGCACTGACACTGGTGGACACAGACACTTGACATCCCAGACTCAGTTCTGTCAACAGCAAGATACAAAAAGAGCAGCCATTCCTGCTAAAACACAGCCTGTATAAAGACATAAGAACCAAGGTCTTTGCAAAAACAACACTTGTCAAAACAAAATTCAATATAGGAAACTACAGGGAAAAAAAGGCATTGCCATAGGAAATTGTTAAATGTGTCAGAACATATCACACCCTGAGGGGAAACCAGTACATGCACACATGAAAGCCCCCCAACCCCCCCCCCCCCCCCCCCCATTGTTCTGATCATTTACTTTCTTTAAATTGCATTCATCTCATCACATCACAAACATACAGTAGACTCTTTTTTTAATGGTTTCTGTCTGAGAAACTTGTTTTCTTCATTATAAAGAAAACACCTCAAGGAGAAGTACAACATATAGAAACATATGTTCAAGAGGAGAGTGTGGAGTCATGGTTATTTTATAATAATGGAGCTGGATACTGTATTTCATGAAGTCAATTGCAAATTATGTTTTCCTTATTTGTTACATTCTGAATGGTGACACCCTTGTGGAACAGCATTACACTTATTGGATATGACAATAAAGCTTGTTTAAATTCGAGATAAGAAGTGAAAAGAGAGGCAACAAGTCTGAAAGAGAAAACAAAATAGAGTGAGAGAGAGAGAGATTCTTTACTTTCTGTGTGCGATGCAGGACTCCTTCACACCAGGCTGACCAAGCCTCATAAAGCACCCCTGCCTTGCATATCTCCCCATTGGGACTATTATCTTCACACCTCTCTGCACTCACCACCACAAACGTTACCTCCTCACCATGTCACCCTCTCTCACCGACCTATTCTGCTCTCCCCTCAGGCAGCCGTTACAGAGGTTGAACTGGGTCCTAGTCAACCATGGGAAGCTAATGGCAAAAGCCCAAACTCAAACAGGCCAAGTTTGCCAAAGTGATTCTTTCTGTTAAGCTTGCACTGTTGACAAAATAACAAACTTGATGTGTGTACAGCACATTTACAAATGTGAAAATGTACTTAGCGAAGAGCAGATGATGGACAAAGATCATTAATATTATAAAATGTCTTGACATGCAGGGGAAAACAACCTGAATGCAAATAGCCTTCTTTTTAAAAGAAGTCATCATGCCAACATTATACGAGCGATTGAGACCATTAACTCCTCAGGAAAATGTTTACTGGCGTTATAAATCAAGTGAGCAGTAGAATCTTTTTCTCATAGACTTCCATAGAAACCGACTTCTTTTTGCAACCAGTGTAGTCGACCTCTGCTGGTGATTGGAGAGAATACAGGTTTTAGGCAGAGAAACTCGGAGTTGACATCCATTTATATACAGTCCACAGTCAATGCTGAAACCACATGTTTAAAGGATAAGGCAGGGGACATTCTACAATTTTCTGTTTGTCAATAAATCAAGTTAAAATACAAAAATACAACAATTAATGACCATGTTGTCGGTGGGATAGACCTCCATTTCTGTCCAACTTTTAAACTTGTGTTGCACTGAATCTTGTATTACCATGGAGACTAGTTTAGTTTAACTCAGTCTCACACACTTGGTCCTGTTGCTGTAAATACTCACGCGAGTGCCAGATGTGTATTGATGTGCACCTGAAAATAGTCCTTAAGAAATACATTATTTGCTCCTGTTTGAGTAATGTCTGTAGTTTTTCATACCCATTTTTAGAGGTTTACAGTTTCAGTTATGAATGAGCTTGGGGCTGAATGCCGATGGGAAGTCAAACAGTACTTTCTGACTGATGCATAGTTGTTGTGATTTATTCATGGTATTTGTTGACAGTAAGAAAAATATTCAATAGGTTATGCCTTCAAGGTTAGGGGAACTCATGGTCATTGTCATTAGAAAACAATTTGTTGGTACTGAACGAAAGAATATGAACCATAGTTTTCTCTATTCAGTAATCTGTATTTTTTCACAGTACGTACCCCCCTCCCTCCCCAAAAAAATAAAAAATATAAACTGTAAATATGTGGAACATACAGCTCAAGCAAGCCTTTCAGACTACAGGGGGAGTTCAGTCATTGAAACCTCTCAGGGCCACCGAATTACATGATACAAAGTTATTTGGCAAATCAGCCAACACTTGATGCTCTTGGAGCCGATTCTAGATGTTCTTCTTTCTACTTCCCCTGTGGAAATGCTCACACACTCTTAATGGAGACTTTTCTCCATTGTGTGGGTGGGTGCGTAGGCGGGCTGGGGGACCTGTATAGTAGTTCTGCTCGAATGATGCTGGTTCTTATTAGAATACAGTATGTGGTTATATTGTCTTGAGAAACCGATTATTGCAATGCAAGTGATAATTAAAGGTAGAGCTATGTGGAAATTTCATGGTGTAATAAGCAAACAGGAATATCACACATAATGCGAATTCCAGGCTCGAGGTTGAATATGGCAGGGATTCCCTTACAGCTGAGTCTTGAAATGAAACTCTATCTGTATTTAAACATACTCTATGTGATGAACTGAGGGTTTTCAAACACCCACAATACAATAGTTAAAGTATTACATCTCACATTCATGTTTGTAGACAAGGGTGTAACGAAAGTGAGAAAATGAGCAATATATGTTAACCAGTACTGTACATCACATTATTGGCTATACATTTCAACATTTAATACTTTATCTCTTTTATTAAGTCTAATTCCACATTACTTGAAAGGGATCACATTACACTCTCATCCTTGTGACCACTGCAATAATTGTAATGAATATTTATTTCATAGAGAGATAATTTGATCTGGGTCTTTTTTGTTTGTTTCTGCTTTAGACACTCAGTAACCATCATCATAGAAGGCTATTGACTATGCACGAATAGTTTATTAAGGAGAAACTAATGTGCCTGGAACTCCAAACTTGAAGGCCCAGAAACTAGTTGTCACATCTAATTTATTTCATCAACAGGCTGAAGTTTGAAAGGAAATCTATTTTGTATTATTCATTAGGAGTTTAACCCAGCAAAAATCCACCAATACATTGAAATTGTTGTATTTTAAAAATACCTGGGAATCTGCTTGGATACGGTAGACACACCAGATGCATGTGCAACTCTTGACAAGGACACTGAAGGTCAAAAGTGGATTTTCAAAGGAGAAAAAAAAAGGAAATCACGCTTTCCTCTCTCTAGTTGAACTGCCATTGTACAGTCTGTAATTGTTATAGTGATACTATGTGTGTTTGTGTGTGGTAGGCTGATGCTCTCTGGTCTCATAGAAATAGAATAGCCTACTTATTATGTCAGGCTATTTACATTTTAACAGCAGCTGTATCACATGTTCAAACTGAACTGGAAAGAACTGGTTTTGAATACGACACTCAACTTAAAACTAACAACAACCAGCCAAATACTTTTTCACACCAAGTCTGAAGCTTATTAATATTCTGTAAAAACAAAGTGAAATTTTTTTTAAAAAAGCACACCAAGCCTTTCTTTGTCCACATTGTTAGCTGACTGGAGCTGATCTGGCAGCTGTACAGTACAGGTGCCAAACCAAACTCACAGTCGGTCATCTGGTGCCAGAACGCAGCAGACACTCGCTCACAATCAGACGCTATCAGTCCGTCCTGCCTGGAAACACCTGGATCTGTCTATTCCTGTCTGCCTGCTCGATACAGAGAAGCACGGCTGCTGGATAACCTGCAGAGACATTGTGATCAGTTTAGAATAAGGCAACATACAGTATCTTATATGCTGCTTTTCTCCCTGCTCCCAGTTTGCAGCTGCCTTCAAGTCTTCTGAATGTGACACATTTTGATTTCATTTTTTTCTCAAGTTCAAAAACTCTCTAACAGTATTCCTTCCAACATCTCAAGATGTGTGTGTAATGTGTGAGACACTGCCATGAAAGCCACACTGTGTCTTCAAGTGTGTGTGTGTGTGTGTGTGTGTGTGTGTGTGTGTGTGTGTGTGTGTGTGTGTGTGTGTGTGTGTGTGTGTGTGTGTGTGTGTGTGTGTGTGTGTGTGTGTGTGTGTGTGTGTGTGTGTGTGTGTGTGTGTGTGTGTGTGCGCGCGCCTCCTTGATAGTGTGTGAAGCCTTTTATGATGTCAGCTTCTTAAAGGTGTTACAGTGAGCACCTTCCTCAAGAGAAATACAGTTTGCAGTCACAAACCAGGTTGTCTAACTAACAGATGGAGTTTTTAATGAGAAGCTTTTTAGAGAACTTTAAGGACAATAGGATCTTGCTTTGTTTCATTTGGCCCATTTAGTGCACAGTTGGATTTACTGACAGTGTCATTTCTTTTCATAGTTGTGACTAAGAGTTAGTGTGGATACAAAACTGCTTGTCGGTACATTTGATTGCCAGTAGGGAAATTAAACACTGAATTAAATGATGCAGCCGTATTTGCTCATCGTTGGTCCTCCAGGTTTGCTTTTCCAAAACAATTGGCTCGTAAATATGATACTTTTCTGCTACAGAATCTCAAATATCAGATGCAAGAGCTTCCTCAAATACACTGACACGTTTTCAAAGCCGTCTCTGCTTACAACTGCATTATAATGAGATGGTAATGTAGTTTTGACAGCAGAAATTGTATGAGGGCTAAAACCTGTCATATGGACAACAATGGTATCACAATTTTACATCACATACATTTTTTTCTCTTGTCATTTCCTTCCAGTACAAAAAAGACTAGTTTCTAACACTTATTTATTTGTCTAAATAAAAATGGCATTGGATTTTTTTTTTTATTGCAGTTATTGTGACACTATGTGCGACTGTGTGATGTTGAAATAATAAGGCAATTTTATGCCAATGTGAAAATTGGTCATGGGTCAATTGTTTTCATCACCATGGGTAAAATGATTGAACCATGAATCATGTGATATGAACATGTTTCACCAATTTTGTGAGTGAGGGAATGAGTCACAGTACGACCAATGGCACCACTTTCATTTCATTCACCGCCCCATTATTATTACCCGCCGCCCACAGCCTACGTGTTTGAAAGAGTAAATTTGCAGCAAGATAATGCACTGTGCACTGTACTTGGAGGGAAAGAGGAAATTAACCTCCCCCCCTCACCCAGAGACTAATGACACCAGGGGAGTTTGAGAAATAGTGATGGAGGAAAAAAATTGAGCAGCAAATGCTTCTCAGTCAAGAATAATTATTTCCTGTTAAGTGCAGGAGATTTTTTTCTCTCTTTCTGACATGTACTCTGGTACAGCCGGAATTCATTCAGTGGATTGCTCCAGTTAGAAATGACAAAAAAGAAATTGGGAGCATATTTCCCTTTCCAGAAATAAATGAGCTGGGGCTATGGAATGAGAATAATACTGCTGAGGTGCAGAGGGATGCTGAGTGGAGCTCTGCGTGGCCTTTAGAGCTTTTCCGATTTTTACAGTCCACCTGGAATCACAAACTCGATGTTGTGCTGTTTGTGTTTGTCAACTCTGCGTTTTCTGTCAATTTTAAAATTCTGCAGCATCAATGACATTCACGCATAAATGATACTTAGCTAGTATGATTTAAGATTACTTTATGGTGTCCTGTAAATGCTAAGTTCTTGATTGGCCTGCTCTTCTAGATAAAAGGTCATCCTCTACCCGTGCGATCCTCGTGCTACAGGAAGCAAGCAACGCGTTTTTATTTGATTTTAGAAAGCAAAACCAAAATGTTTTCTGTCTACAACTACAGTTATGTTACAATAATAAACCATTTGGTTTGGGTTAGGGGTCATTCTTAAGACACAACGACATTTTAGCACTCCTTATGTTTATACCACTCTTTAAAAATGCGCCACTCTATGACTTCCTCCTTTGCCCCCGTCATAATGCTGGAGGGCTTTGTCACATGAATGTAAACATATTGTTGTGGGGCACCTCCTAAAATGACTGATGCTGTTCTTGCAGGGTACAATGCCACTTGCAATGTTTTCCACAGTGTTCAAGTGTTTTGTGATTGAATTTCCCTCAACATATTCTACAGTCTGTTCCCGGTCTAAAAGAGGGACAGAAAAGGAAAATAACACTCTTTTGCTAAAAGATTTAATGTTTTAAAATGATCTTTGTCCAAGATTTGACAAGTTAATATCAAACACTAAAAGTTTAAGTTGAAGTCCATGTAACTTTTGCTCCAGTCTGGAACATCGGAGGAGTAGGAACTTTTGTAGCGGCTCCATCAACATAAATTATGCTCATAACTCCAGGAGTGGGTGTCGACAGGTTCATGTAGCAACTAGCCTTTGCCCAAGCAAATCCCCCAACGAGTTAACCACTGAATCTGTGAATGTCAAGCTGGATAAATGAAGTCTGTCTGGATCACGCTGATAAATGCTTGGTTTTGCAGCTGCTCACCGCTGTTTTGTATAGTTGTGACTTGCTGAGGTGTCTGATTTCCAGCCTCTGCGACCAGTCTGTGACTGAGCTGCCATCTGTGCCACCTCTCTGTCTTCGGTGACTCCCATTTCCTCGGCTCCATCGCTCACGCCCTGTCGGCTCTCGAGACCTGCAGTCCGTCTTCTCTTTATCCACGGCATTTTTGCAGAACATATTATTCATGGGCCTTGAGGGAGTTCAGGTTAATTGATCCTTTTTAAATATCACACTGACATATGATCCAGTGCTATTGTAGTTCAACAACTGAAAAATGTAATTATACTGTTTTTTTAAACTTTCACTGGTATCTGCTTTTTTATTTGTATTTTAAATCAATGCCATGAATAAATTACACATCTACAGTATAAGGAAGTTGATTTCAATGCATGAGTTTAATTCCCAAAAGAAGGCAATTCACTTTGATTAATGCTTTATATATGGGGGCGGCACGGTGGTAAAGTGGTTAGCACTGTAGCCTCAGATAAAGGAAGTTCTTGGTTTGAACCGACCAACAGACAAACCAACCAGGGCCTTTCTGTTTGGAGTTTGCATGTTCTCCTAGTGTCTGTGTTGGTTTTTTTCCGGCTTCCTCCCACAGTCCAAAGACATGCAGATTGGGGTTAGGTTAATTGGAGACTATGTGAATGTGGGTGTAAATGGTTGCTTGTCTCTGCATGTTGGCCCTGTTAGTCCCCTTATCGTAGTTGACGTTG
This sequence comes from Scophthalmus maximus, assembly GCF_022379125.1. Classification (NCBI taxonomy): domain Eukaryota; kingdom Metazoa; phylum Chordata; class Actinopteri; order Pleuronectiformes; family Scophthalmidae; genus Scophthalmus; species Scophthalmus maximus. Next base: position 10,516,711 of record NC_061525.1, read on the forward strand.
AAATTGCCTCTCCTCATACAACTCCTGAATACAACCTGTAGAACACGGCCTACACATTTGCACTAACAATATGTTGTTTGGGAACCACAGATAAGCTAAGTCACCTCTGATGACTTAAACATGATACGCGTGATACACGTGAGCCTGCATAAATAGTTCCAGTTGAATTAGAGGGTACATTCAATTTCCCTGCTTAGAAGAAATGGCATATCCGATCTACAATGAACACTCTAGTTGCTCAAAAGGTGTTTTTAATATTTTTCAGCATTTATGCGTCTCTCCCTGCAGGACCACTCCTTCTCATTTCATAACTACTCGACATTCTTTCCTCTCTTCCTCCGTACCTTTATTCATTCAGTCTTGCACTGACACCTGTTGAAGATCATTAGCTGTACTTAAACTAACAAGCCGATCCTACAGAGGAGACGTTGATTGGTGACATTTTCACCAATTTCCCACTCACTATTCCTGATGGTGATTCAAATGTGGGAAATGCATCCTAACTGACAGAGATTCCATCTGATCCCACGCTGACATATGATAGTTTTCTCTCCTTGGTTCAATCACCACATGTATTCATTATGCTGTGCTCTGATCCCAGGCCATAGCTGCTGGTCACATGAATAATCTGGCTGCTGGGGCATTGGACGTTGTTCCAGACCTCCCACTGGCAACAATGGGGGTTGTTTCTTACTGATAAAAGAACAGTGGCAGTTGTAGGCAGGAAATACATTTATTGCACAGTCCGCACAGCTCATGGTTAAGCTGATGTAAAGTTAGTGCTCCAAGAGGCAGTTTTTATTTAACTAAAAGTAGCAATATGACACCATACCAGACAACTACCAAAATTTAAAAAAGACTGTATATATGTCTTTCATAAAATTTCAGTTTACAAAATAATCGGTAGGTTTTATCTTTAATGGCAATTACACAAAATAAAACAAGTGAATGTATTTACATTTTTTGCAGGATCTATACTAAGCACACACTTTTGTTAAACAATTTGCTCACAGGCCGTCTTTTTTATTTGATTATATAAGTGGGAAAATGTAGATAAGATGAGATGTTTTCAGCCAGCAAAAACATTCATTGATAGCAGAAATGATTTTGATTTAGCTTGACAGCATAATATTTACGTTGTTGGTAAGGATCTTGAGTGTCAGCCTCGGAGTAAAACAGCAAATTATCCTTCCTCACTTGATGATAAATTTTTTCATATAGGGAGAAATATGTCATACGAGAGGCGCTAATTTGTTCACAGCAGCATCATGAAAAGAACCTAAATGCATGCAGCTTCACAACATTTTGCCGTTAGAGTTATGGCTATGATGTTCAGTTTCTGAAAATAAGAGGTTCTCTCTTGTTGCTCTTGCACATAACTGAGCTGAGTGAGTCACTGTGTCTTCCTCTGATGGTTGTTGAAAGACATTTTGGAAAATCCGTACTTGGAGAGGGAGCAGACGGGGCAGGTTGAGAGGAAGTTACAAAAAAAGTTGAACCCAGAGCATCACTGATTTTTTTTTCTTTTTCAGACTTTCTGAATACTTTTATACCCTTCAAACATTTCACACATGCCGGGGATGATTGCCATTGAATTAGCTTTAAGAGGTCATTCAATTACAGCCAATAACCAGTGAACTTGGCTGCAGTTAGAAAAGAAACGCAGCCGGAGGAGACGTTGTCATTTTGAGGAGAGAACACCCTGCTTGACATTGAGGTAATGAACTCATAGCATGTATTTAAATATACCATCTGTTGGAATGCCATGCATGATTTGGTACAAGTATTTATGATTCATACATGTTAACCAGTTCCTCGCTATAACGGGTTAACATGTGCTCCAATTACCAGGCCTATTATCTAGAGTCATTTGGTGATGCTCTGCCACATTTTGTACTAACCACCAATCAGAAAGAACTGAGGGAGGGACTGTCTGGCCATGTTTGAGTGGGATTGTGTTATTGAATGTCAGGACGACATTTCAGAAAAACAAAATCTGCATAATTGCTGCCCTAAAATGTGACAGGCTATCATTATCGCTGGACAGCACCTCTCTCTGAGCTGTGCTCATTTATTCTTAGACTATGAAGTGGTCAAAATTCAGTGGACACAAAGACCACGCTCTTTCATCCCTGGTTCCTCTCCCGACCCAAAAACACTTACCTGTAAAAGCTGCACTGTTGCAGCATTTACAGTCAAATAGCTCTAATCAATTGCCAGAAGTTGGATATTTAATCTTATCAGAAGCAATAAACATGAGGAAAAGCTTCCATATGCCTGATGGAAGACTGTAAATGCAATGTCCCTTAATGTTTTCTTCATTTTTATTTTGCGAAAACAAAAATATTTGCATCTCCATTTATGAATTAGATTGTCTGAGCTAAGAGAGTTCCAGTGGCTCTGTCATGCTCCATTACAACCAAACATTCTGCACAATGATATGTGCAGCTCCTCTTTATGACTGCTACATGGACACACAAACATTTTGTTTCTTTTTTTATGTTTGTAAAATACTAGATAACTTGTATACAATGCCACAATATCATGTCCTAATTGGTATTACAAATGCCGGTGGCTTCTGAGAAAGAAAAATAAGTGACGTAAATACCTGCAGGCACAGCAGGACCTTAAGTACATTCACATTTCTCCCTCTGCTGTCTGCAAACCTCTCACTATAAATCTATGGGCATTACGAACAAATTTGAAAACAATCATTCTGCATTCATAACCTTGGACACAACATCTGCGCCTCCTTTCAGGCTGCATGCAAAAAACAACAACCTTCTAAAAGGAGAAACCCAGGACAAAGAAAGATAAGCATTCAATGGACAGTGAGTAAATGCAGGAGACAAGATGAGTACCATTTTTATCAACTCAGGTCTTCTCTCATTTGAACTATGGAAGCAGGACAGTCAGAGGACACAGTTAAATTCAACAAAGGTGTGTGGGATAAAAATAGGATTTTGAAATTGAACATGTATAATCTTTCTATGTCGACCCGACAAAGGTCATTTAGATCAAATGAATGAAATAGAACATAGGTTATGTGTGGGAATTTTTCACCTCGAGATCCTGAAATACAGACTGTCACCAACACTCACAGGAATTCATGCACTTACAGTAAAAACTCGTACTCGCACAGGAACTGTAAGTGCATCATCCTGTTAGTTAAACCTGCTGTAGATCAGCCAAGCTGTGTGGGTCTGTGTCTTGATGTTGATCTGATTTGATCAGTAACAATGCAGACACAGCATTTTTGTGCCTTGATCCAATGAACACGTGCTTCATCCAACTAAACAGAACACACATTGATATAATTGCATTTGTCCTCTGGTTCCTGGCTCAGTTATATTACATGTGACATGTCACAAGTGGACCTTATGTCAGAGGGAAAGTCTAATCCTTATCCTTTTCTGGTGAGTCACGGTAAAGGTTTGAGTCCGTCACCCAGTGGATCCAGCCCTCCTGCTCAGGGAGGAACATGTGAAACACGTAGTTGGCAGCATAATAACCACATGACCTGCATCTCGACTGCAAGACATAAGGCAGATTGAGGCTCTTCATGCCACTTCATCAGCATCTTTATGGCACTATATTTGTGCCGCTTTTTTCATGGTCTTTATGGACAGATGTGTCATCTTGCAAATCAATATTTAATAATGACCAATGGAGTTTTAAATCAGCATCTCCAAATATGCTGATTTAAACTTTATTGGCATTGCTACAGTGAGAGAGTCCTATTTGGTCTAAGCTCTTGCGATCTGCAGTTTCTGCTACAGCGCTGGTGTTTGATAGACTTTGCGGTGGTAGAATCCTGCTCTATAATTACCAGTAATTACATGTTTCCCATTCCTTGCCAGTGTTTACATGTGTTGTTTTTAATTTTAGATTGCACCATTAAACGATTCCCAACTCTCACTTAGTTGTGACAGTAGTAATAATTATGGTGATTGTCACTGCTGGGTAAAAGCAGGGATTCACAAGAGGCTTTTGGTATGAAAGGCTATATTTCCTGTCTATTGCTGCTGCTGCTCCTGATAGAAGATGAGGGGTTGGGGGCTGAGCGGCAAGGCTGAATGACAGTTTGAGTCGAGGAAAGTCATGTTGGTGTACGCATGTGCAGATATATGAGCACATCTATCTGTCTATCTCTGCATTCTCCTTTTGAAGCTGGCAGGTGAAAAGCCCCCAAAAAAGAAGGCGACTGTCTTCCCAGGAACGGACAAACACCAGTCTCCCAAGCCTGAAGACTGTTTTTTTTTTTTTAAACAAATTCCAATTATTTTCCCTTAATGAGCTCCTGTTGTGGTAGATGTGCTCCCCCATCAACATCACTGTAGGGAAAGCGGTTGCAGTGCTGAGCCTGACTGGCAGCTTACACAGACCTGTTCCCTCTGACTGGATACAGGCTGCACTCCCAGCCTCCCGGAGCGGGATTCTCTAGCCTGGCGTAGGCGGACTAATAGTCAAATGCGTATTAGACTGGAACCTCTCGGTGCATTTTGGATTTTTCAAGAGGCGTTACCAACGGATGCAGAACAAAATGCCTCCACATTTTACAAATTTTCTTTTTGTCTTTTAAAATTGTTTTTTTTTTAAATCCCACTTATTCAGTTGTGCTGCTGGTTGTGTGTTCAGGAGCCACTTTCCCTGGGCTTCACTTCACCCATAGACTGTGCTTGGTCACATGGCTATGAATTACAATCAAGTGACTGTACCTTAATATATTCCAGTCCCTCTTTCTCATTTTAACTTTTTCGATCCAAGTGTATGCCAAAGACATTAGCCCTCCGAAGATGATATTGACATTGAAGACATTAGGCTTGCAGACTTTAACTTGCACATTTAATGACTTAATAAAATCTCAACTCCAATCATTCCATTCCTCTCCAATTCAATCTCTGAAGAGAGAATTAGGATTGCACTCATTTGTGATTGCATTACTGCACAGAGGAGTCTGGAGGTCAACAGGGATATAAAAAGCAGAAGGCATAGCAGACCCACACAAGACTGCTATTAACCTGGCATTATGTTCTCCGTCTCTGTTTGATCTAAGTAGTGACATAAGTACAGTGGTACATTTTCCTTTCGTCTTTTATATGACTTTCTCAGGATCTATGGTAAAAACTTTCCGTAGCGCAATATCTTCTTTCCATTATGTGTCAGTCTGATGAGTAATCTAACTTGCATGGCTTCACAATAGCTTTCACATCACATTTCACAGTATTGACTCTGCCTGCTGGCATTGCACACAGTGAGTCCTTAAAGAGCCTGTAAAGAGAAGCTCATATAAAGAGCTATTGCACTGCAGCAGGTTGTAGCTACACCTTCACCTGACAAAAGGCAGGATGTGAACACAGCACGCAACATAGCTGTGGACTTCCTCATTTTCAGCTCCTGTACCACAACCCCTGTGCACTAAAGCAGCCAAATCAGTGTGACTGGTTGGTTAATGATGATGTTCCACCCAAACACTGTCAGATGGCAGCAATGAGCTGTCGCACTTCATCATCATCCTCATCGGACCCCAGTTGGTGATCGAGCTTTGTCCATAGCTATGTATAATATGTACAGCACAAGAGCACAGTAACGTCATCTTCCTCTGCCTGTAGATGATACAGAGATTATGAGGAATACTGACGTCCTGTTATTGAAAAGGTTTTTGGGCTTCGCATGCTTTATATGCATGATGACATAACCAACCTGCCACATTTCCAATGCTAATAAGCGTCACAAATACATTAGTATGGATTCTATATTTCATTCAACTGTCTATCGTTTCTCCTGAATTTTCCTGAACATTTTACACCAATTTAATTTAATTTAGTTCACACGCTTATCCCATTTATCTTATCTTAAGGAAAATCACTGCTAATTTACAGACTGTGGAATGTTTTTCTATAGTTTGTCTCACAGTAACAGATAAGGAAAGATTATTTTCTGTCTTTTCATATGTAATGGGAATTGTTGCTGTGCTGCCTTACTATGAAGCAAAATGAATTAAATTTCACCAGCAATGCAGCCCCTAATTATGCTAGTATTTGTATTTGTGGATTATTATTATACACTTATATTAAACATAAGCGGATATATTAAGGTTGTAGCTGGTCTAGATTCAGCTAGTTTTAATTATGTTATACATTGTAACGTTATACATTTATATACCTAAAAATGTTTCAATTTATTATACGTTTTGTCTTGAAAATGTTATTCTGTAACTAAAATAATGGCTTAAGCCAGTAATTAGATCTCATATGAGAGTAGTAGAGTTTGAAAGTACAGTCTTGTTATTTGTTTTTTATTGTATTGAGTATGCAGTATTTTCGTAATATACTGAACGTTATTATTTATTGTTGTATTTCATAACATTATACAGGGCTACCTTGTCACTTGGTGTAGTTTGTCATAAAAGTAGTATCGGAATTAGTACACACAGCATTGTCTTCTGGTGTCTCTCAAAGGGCTTCTCGGAAATACAATTTCTCTATTATTTAAAGGGCGTATTATCAACACAACTCCAACAGATGGATGCACAATGCCCATACACTCTGCTTGTTAAACACTGATGATCTGCACTGGTGCTTTCACTTTGCATAATAACAGAGAGATGCTCTACCTGGAAAACCTGTCATTATAAAAGCAATCTGCCTAGGTGCAAGCACACCTTGCCTTTAAAGGGAGAGGTAGATAGCACTCTGGTTTAGTGAATGATATGGCCAAAACACACCCATGATTAAGATTAAGTACAACACATTGCACCATGTGTTTGGCACAGCAACCTTTTGTTCTGCCGTTAAACGAGCAAAAGTGGATTTGGACTTGCCCCAAATGCACTTGCTCCATGTGCTTTGGACCATCAGCATAGATCATTAAAATAGAGCCCTAAGTGTCACCAGATTTAGCCACCGCAGGTCCTAGTGCCACCTTTGTTGCTCACAGGACTCTCTGCCTAATGAAAGGGCCAGCTGCGATCGGTGGACTTTTGCCCTGCTAACAACATAACAGTGAGCGAGCCGAGCACAGTGACCTTGATAGCCAGGCCCAGGGTGGCAAAAAAATGAAGATTGACAGAAATGTAATGAAGTGTTTGGGAATAATAAGTGCCATTCTCACTGACATTGCATTGCAGTGTAGCAGGGGTTACTATTCCAAATGTGCCCACTGCAACAATAGAACATCTATCTGTGGACCAATGTCACCCCATAAAGGACATAAAGAGAAGAAAACAAGGCTTGAGGTGATATTGCAACCAGAAATGAAAAGCTGCCAATTCCCTGTTTTGCCTTGATTTCATTTGGTGGTGGAGATACACTCCATGGCCATCGAAGCAGACTTTAATTTCATCACAGGCAGATATGTAATATTTGTGTTACCATATAATTGCCCAAGAGGTAAAATGCCATTTCACTTTAAACATTTGATACAGCCAGACTTTGTAGTGTTTGTCTGCTTTCCCAGACAACTATTTGCCACCCACCCCTTTTTTTCTGTGGCCAAGATCCCCACTCCTTTGAACCAAGATTGCTTCTTGATAACACGGTTCACACTCCTCAATCCCCCCTACTCACTGCTGAAAACAACATGACTCAGAATGAGAAAAAGACCAAAGAACCAAAATAATGGCAATGGGGCAAGTTGCCTTGCACATATCTGGAAATGAAAAGCAAGTTTTAGTATCATTCACTCCTATACTCCAGGCATGTTACATCTCTTCTAATAGTGATCTCAAAAGTCATGGATTCAAGAAAGCTTTTCCATCAGTATTTTGTGATACACTGGTGATTCCAGACAAGTGCAAATCAGGATCATATTTCAAATATTTTTTAAAAAGTCAGTATTCATACGGTTCCTGACACCAGGTATCAGCATGGACTACACTTCACTATAAAGGTCATTTACATTAACTTTCTTTTTCCGAGTATATGGATGTAATATCAATTTCAGATACATTTTCATTGGGCACAGCTGTTGGAAATTTAAAACATGGAAAAACTGAACAGGGCTTTCAGGAATTGTGTCCTCTTTACTTCAATATACAATATTTTTAATAAATCTGAAGAACTTAGTAGCCAAGAATAGAATTCTCCTAATAACAGAGCATTAAAATTAGTTATACCTTTCTGACGTTTAGCAGGATTAACAAGAGAGTTCAAAGTAATACAAGATCAAAAGGTCTGATGATGAAATATTAACTTTGCAGCACAACCGCATGCTAAGCTTTCTCTTGCAATAAATTCCCCCGGTGTACCAACTCTGCCCCTCCAGTCCCCCCAACATTCAGGAAACTGTGTTGATGATAAACTATTGATAAAACTATTGTGTGATGGATGATTCAGGGATTGCGGATGAATCATTCTTGATGCTCCTTCAGGAAATTTGCACCAACACAGCCACAAACTCAAGGCGGAAGGAGACTCTTTATAAACTCTAAAAAGGAAATTGGAAGGAAGCCACATCAAAAAGAAAAGTACAAGAAAAGTTTTTATTCTACTTATCTGAGGACACAAAACCACTTCAGAGAAATAAGAGCTTTTCATCAGTAGTAGCCAATGGTAGTTCGTCTACCACTTCCATGCAATGGATTGCATTTTTCTTTCTAAATTAAGATTTTTATGTTTTGTGACCCCATGGAAAGCAATGTCTTCTTGTGGAAAGTCATCACTGTAGGCTGCCAAGTAATCCAAGAGATTGGATAACTGGGCATATTTTGTGCAGTAGTACAAAAACACTGCAAGAATAAACTTAATTTGACAATGTTTTTTCAAATAACTAATTATTTTGTTGTATCCTAAGGGCATCCAAACGCTCTGCTCTCGATCCATTGATCTAGAAGACTTTGCGGTGTCTTTTTGTAAACAGCCTTTTTAAATTTTCTCAACAAACTTCACTGTTATATTCTTGTGGCATAATAAATGTGTGTACAAAAATAGGACCTGCATCCTAAAAATATGCTCCATAGCACTACTAGTGGTCACTACTAGGGGAGAAACTACATTGTAACATTGTAAATAAAATATAAATTAAAATATAAATTAAAATATAAATTAAAATATATAAATGACACACTCATTTGAGCATTTTGTTTCATTTCTTTATCTACTGTTTTTGAGCTAATCCCCCTTTGTGTTGCCTAATGTTGTGTTTTCTGTCTCAAAGATTTGCGCTGTGGCGAGGTACACTTCTCCAAATTGATTTGTCAGGATTTAAGTCGAAGATATCACCGATCCGTTCTCTTTGTGTGGCACATGAATAAGTTACAGGCTCCTCAGGAAATTGGTTGCCGGCAAGCAGGGCATTTTTGTTCCATAATGAGCTTGAGACTGATTTAAGTAGGAGATAATTATAGATTAAACATGTAATCCTAATGCTCCAAAGGCAAAGACAGATAGTTTGCCAGATAGTTTTTCCAGTAGAATAAGGATTTGGGACTTTGCAGGTAATAATAAGGTTGTGAGTGAGAGACCTGCATCGCTCTGATATGCCTTTAAGACAGGATTGTATTCAGTGAAACCCCCATGGGAGGATGTGTCCCACACTGACACATCTTCTTAAGAGGAAATGGGTTGCATAACTTGAAGTTAGCTTCCACAGTGGTATTTGGGAACTGCCACCACTGTCACCCTTGTCTATCTCAACTTCATTACAATTACTTTCTGTGGCATGGCCCACTTCAACATCAACTCAACACACACTCAAGCACAGCTCATTATTATATTCAGTCTCCATACGAGTCCATACTAGCCAGAATTCCTAATTACCCCACCTCATATACAATTCTCTGTGCTCGTCATTTGCACTCGACCTGGCACGCTGGTGAGATAGTTTAACTGGCAAGAATTCAGCGAGTGGGAATAACACTCATCCACCTTCATCTCCATTTATCTACTCCTAATACATTTTAAATTAATGCAAATATTTGTAAATGGTGCGTTGAAATGCAGCCCAATGTTGTTTGCTGAAACGGCTCGCTGTTTGTGAAAACATTGAGCAGTGAGCCTGCTCGAGGAGATAATGGGGTGAAGGAGTGTGTGTGTGTGTGTGTGTGTGTGTGTGTGTGTGTGTGTGTAAGTGTGTGTGTGTGTGTGTGTGTGTGTGTGTGTGTGTGTGTGTGCGTGTGTGCGTGTGCGTGTGTGTGTGTGTGTGTGTGTGTGTGTGTGTGTGTGTGTGTGTGTGTGTGTGTGTAAAGTGAAGATAGTATAAGTGCAGTAAGCTGGCACCAATGGACAGGCCTGGCTGGTCCAATTTTTACCTGAGGTCAGGTCAGGAAGAGTTAGAGGTAGTGATGGAGGCATATGTACAGCGCATAGAGCACCACAAACTGAAAATAGCTGAATCTCTTATCATTTAAGCAGCACTTCATTGCTAATGTTCTTCAGTACTTCAGTGCTGATACGTAAATCAACTCAAATCTAAAGTATTCCTGTGCGCCATTCAATAGTTGGATTCTCAAATTAATGTTTGAATAAACAAGAATCAAAGTTAAAGTTCAGAAAAGGAAATCGGTGGCTCCAGAGGGAAGTATAAGCTTGGAATTTAATTCAGTCATTGAGTGAATGGTACTTTTTGGTAAACTTTTTCACCTCTGCTGTTGGTATACACTCTGCTTGTGTCCAAGAAATACGAAAATCTTCTAATCAGTTTGCCGAGACATTTCCAGAGCATATTAGGCTCCCCTGACGGTGAACAGATCATAGGGTGTAATGAGCATTGCAGCCTGTAGAAGCGCCTAGTGGAACTGGACAATTTAAATTCAATACCACAGCCAGTGTCAAAGACTGAGTTTTATTATGTTTCAATGCATTTTCCACTCTCATCACAATTACAATCAATGTAGATCCAAGATTCATCTCTTTCTTTCCTGAACGTGGGAACTACATTTTTTTTTCCTGGCCACTTTCCTCCAGTGTTTGATTCTTCTGTTACAGTTCTCTTACAGATTCGATGGACTGCACAAAATAATTCTATTGACGGCACCAATTTGTCTTCATTGTGTAAATGGGAATAACGGAGTCTCTGTGCTCAGCCACGAGGTGTCGTCCCTCAATTTTTGCACAATTTTAACATGCACAATTAACATGGGAACAATTCTATTATGAAATGCCTCAATTTTCTTTTCATTTGCTTTCACATCACACAGTTTTATATTACAGATGGGAGCATGTGAATAATTGTGAGCATCCTTGGTATTGATGGTGTACATGTTTTTCAGCAAATTTGAACACTGAGGGAAGTTGATTAGTCTGACACAAGTATTCCTCCATGGCCTCGTCTGTCTTGTGTTGTGGTTTATTTATCTGAGTAATAGAGTTTGTGTGTTTTTGTGCACGAGTCAAAGTCTGCTGCTGCTTGTAATCAGCTCCTTTTATTAGGGAGCTGTGCAGTGCATAGGCTTTTTTGTATTACTGTGGTAGCAGGTGGTTTGTCATTTTGGCTGATCGATATTTGATCTTTTTGTTTGTTGCATGGTGGCGCAATAAAAGCAGGACGCAAAATGAACAGCATGCTCCTATGAGGCATCAGGTAGGCCCTAAAGGCAGACGGAAAAGCCCTTTAAACTGCTCCCCGGGACACTCAATGACCGTGCACTTGTTTTGATAGGCAAAGGAGTTGCAGAATGGATAAGTAGGAGACGAAAGTGAGAGGAAATTGCAAAGCAGGGAGGCAGTTTAATGGAAGTGATGTTAACTTGTTTTGTGATGCTTTAGTAAGAAAATGTTGCTCTGTTCAAGCTGCAGTGTGAAGGCGTTGCTCTGATGAATGTCCTTTCCCCCCCATTCAATCTTAATGAGTATTCTTTGTGATTATTCACTGGGCCTCCCATTTGTCTGATGCATGTTAATTATTTGTATGGAGCCTTTTACAAAAACGGACCGCCTTACATCAGCCATGCAACTGCACTAATATGAGGAAGTGACCACTCTCTCACTGGCTAACTGAAAGAAAATGTGTTCACATGATGCCTTTTCTAAAATATCAGGGATGACTCTCTTCTGTTACACCAGCATGAGTGTCAAAAAATATGTGTCATAACAACCACAAGGATGACACGTGTGAGCATATACATAACAATTTTGCTGTCTGCAAGATTGGAAAGGTAATTGGGAAAAAATAAATGTCTGCATTCTGCTGCTCTGGCAGTAAGTGGAGTTTATGTGGGGAGATCGTTGCTCAATTTAAATATGTATTTGTAGTTGTGCTGCCCTTGTTTGATTTTCTGGCAACTCCTGTCTCAGCAGAGGGCTTGTGTGGCATTGTTAAACACGGTCCCCCTGAAGAGCATCTAACTACATCCACAATCCCATACAAGTCCATGATAACACAGTAGACTATCTATTTCATTTTTCACATGCTGTCCCCATTGTCCTCAAAATACAGCAAACCCAGCATGAAATTGCAGATCTTATACTCTGGTTAAATTACAGCTTGCAGGCTCAACTGGCACTTCCTAAAATAGATGAGAGGCAAGGGGTCAGTTACACTTTCGTCAACCACTGAGAGGAGCTGCTCACTCCAAGTCTGTTCCACCTGCTGATGTCACACAGAGACAATACCGGCATGAGAGCTGTCACTTTGATTAATGAGACAATAACATTTACCTTGGAAATCTCCAGATATTGTACTTGTATGTCTTTTATATCTAGAATTATCTGAGGAAAAACTAGAGTAAAATTCACTTCCCAGCCCCTCCATCTCTTTCACTTACGACCTGGTTTTCCCATCGGAACATTTCCTGAATTAGAGCCCCTGAGGTGGAAGGAGATGTGCCACAGATGAATTACTAAAATCACTGTTGGAAATTGAATAACCAACCATTTTTATGGCGTAATAAATCAAAACTAAAGGTTGAAACAACGCAGTTAGGTTTAGAGAAAGATTGTGGTTTGAGTTAAAATGAGGAAAAAATCGTGCTCATGATTTAAAGTAACAATGTTGCCTGTCAATTTATAAAAAGAAAAAAACAGTATTAAACTCTCATCCATGCAACATGATCTCCTCCCTGCAAAGACTCTGCGACTTCATATACAGCACATCCCATCATTGTTATGAATCAATGTATATCACACTGTGTACTCTAAATTGTCTCTCAATGATTTCAGTTCTCTCAACCCTTCCCCAAAACACCTTTTCTGCTCTCTCGCCTCCTCCTCTCTCAGAGGTGGAGATGAAACTTAATCGAGACCTGACCCCGGCTTGAGTCTCATTCCCTGGGTTTCTGCACGGCCCCTGGCATATCATTGATCTCATTCCAACTGTCTGTGCATCCCCCTCGTGCTCGGCCCTGTTTCATCCTCATCCCTCAATTCTTCTCAACTCCCCACTGTCCTTAACCACACACACCGATGGTGTGGTCTTCGTAACAATAGACTTTTACTCCTCTCGTGATGCCTTAGTGGAATGTTTTGATGAGAATGGCTTGTGTGCCTCGGCGCACATTAAGTCGGTGTGTGTGTCTGACTTAGGCCTACATGTTTGATGTGTGTTTGTGCATGTGTGCACTGGGCTGTCAGGCTGAAAGCAGGGCAGCGACAGGTCCTGAGTGTGAGATTGACAGGCCTACTGGGAGTTGGACATGAGATGGATATGGTTCCACTAATTGAACTGTAAGAGCACTGAAGCTCTCAAAGCAGCACTATATGAGCACTATTTTCACTTAAGATAAGTGAGTGCCTGTTTTTTTTTGTGTCCGCAAATTTGAGTAAATTGACTGTATTTGGTAAATGGACTGTATTTATATGGCACTCTTCACATGTTCATACAGCGCTGCTTTTTCTGTCACATTCATACACATTCATACACTTCCGGAGGAGTCGCCAATGGGGGAAGCCGGGATCGAACCGCCAACTTTTCGGTTGGTGGACGACCGACTCTACCTCCTGAGCCAGGGCCGCCTGTAATGAATCTGCCAGGGTTGATGACAAAGCTCGGATGTGGTCCATGCTTCCAACAGACAAAGAACGCCTCGATTGAGATTCTCCCTTGTTGTTGTTGTGAATAGTTTTTGACAGGCTGTGCCAAGGCCCCACGCCTCGTCATTGACAGCTCTGCTATTAAGTCAGTGTTTTCTAACATTTGCTATTTGTCAGCGCTCTCAGAACCTAACTTTATTAGGCCTATATGTCAATGTGAGACCTCAGGGAGGAACTTGTTATGGAACTAACACACTGTGATATGTACACTGTAGTTTCTGTTGGGTTTTACAGCAAAGGACACACACTGCGGGTCAATATAAAAGGTAGCACTCATGCACACACACACACGCACACACACACGTCATGGCCTTTTTCTATGACAGATTGATGAATCTTTTATATGTTTATCCATTGTAATTCCATGGCTGGTGCATTATTCAAGTGCATGTGTGCAGCTTACATTAACCCTCTCAGACAGGGCAGAGACGGGCGAGGACAGGGCAGGCTCTCTCACTCCTGTTATCTTGCTGCCTATCATCTATCATCATCTGTTCATCTGCCTCTGTGTGTTTACTAGCCTTGTCTCTATCCATCTCCGTCCTGCCTCTCATCCCCCATCGCAGCTGCTTACTTGCACCTTGCTGCACGCCTGCACCGTACTTCTTTCCGTCACCCCCCACCTTCGATCTTCAGTGTGTGCGTGTGTATATATATCTATGCTGTCAGAGTCCCTATGCTTTGTCTTTGTCTCTCAGGAGCTTTCTATCAAGATGAACTGTCTCTGTGTCTGTCTGTCTTTTTCTCTTTGTGTTTCTGAGCCGAGAGACCTAGTCCAAGTCTGACTGTGCTTTGGCCGCGGAGTTCTGACAAAAACTTTAGAGGGCCTGTCTGGAACAAGACATTGAGGGGAAACTGAGAGGGCATTGAAGAGGTTATGAATCCTTGTACCAAACCCTCTGCTGACAGGCAGCTCCTCCCTCCTGGCCTCCAGTCATATAGGCAGAGATGGACTGGAGGGGGTAGTTTGGGATGGACGGGTCCCAGCTGGAGAGACGGCTATGAGTGGTGACAATGACGAAGCAACACTGGCAAGTGATGAAGGAGTGTGACCACAGTATGTGTACGAGCGTACATATGTCTATTTATGACCACATGTTTGTGTTTATTGTATCTGTGTGGGTGCAGGCCAGTTGAGAAAACCAGAAAGCAGTGACAAGTGCTGACGCACTGCAGAGGGCAGGGCAGATTATGCCTGAGACTTCCTGCCTACATGTGTCAACATTATAGTTGTGTGGTCTGAGAGAGAGTGTAAAGCGAGACAGGCCATAGCCGATCATGCTGTCTCAGGGAGCTTTGATTCAGCAAGGCCTACGTTTCTCTCATGCCTTTTCCCCAACCTGTCTTTTGCGATACCGCTTGCATGGCACTGGGTTCAGATTGCGACTCAGACCATCCCACCCGGGCCCCGGCAGAAAACAGTATTCCCTCCACAGACAGGGCTTATTGATTGCTGTGTCAGAGGCCATATTATACCATGCCCTCACTAAACTGCCCGAGGTTTTGTTCAGTCTTACTTGGGCTGTGTGAACGTCCAGATGACATTTAAACTACGGCTGCTAAACGCCTGCTGGACTGACACTAACAGCCAACACTACTAATGGCTACATTACGGCTGGAATTTCATTCTTGGCCTATTATCGCTATTAAAACGTGGTCAGTCACACTATACGGGCCAGATACACTGTCAAGAATCCATCCATCCATTACCTATACCACTTATCCTATGAGGGTTGCAGGGGTCAAGCTCTTGACTCTTATCAAGCATAAGGGCCAAAATGTTGCTCATTAGTAGAAGCTTTATATAGCCCTTGCAAAAATAATAAACAGTCTTTTCTTTATTTTCTGACCTATATGCGATGCTGCAGCAGCATCCTATGAGGTTCAAGGTGTATAAACAAGCATGTAATCCACTTCACATACAGTACTGTTTATGTCCCTCTTACAGTGAACACAAAGGTCACACTTGTGCTCCGTAATGCGTGCGACGCACCGGAGGACCAACCACCGTAGCCAAAAAGTTTTATGGCCAGTCCGCAGAGTCCAGGAGCTACAGTACCTATTTGTCGCCACCCTGCTGTTTTCTCCTCGGCAGATCAGCCTAGCGTACCAGCTCATTTAGATCCCATTTAGAGAGGAATCACTCATTATTTTCACGGTGATACCCACCTTGATGCACGCCGCAGCGCAAAAGCATGTCAGATTTGGTTAAACATACATTTCGATCCAACTATGTATAGCTCCCGGGGTAATTGGTTCTTTGCTCACGTCCACGGGTAGATGATTTGGTTTCAAGTGGAGAGAATGGTCTGCCTTTGCCCATAACGGAAACCTGATTATCAAATATTAATGAGGCAGGAATGCTCGTGGACAAATGCACATGTTCATAGGAAACAGCAGTTTAGATTGTTTTTATTGAGTGGAAGTTCATGGAAATTCATGATCATTTTTGGACGCACTATCTTGTCAGATGGCAGTGTTGTGTTTGTAGAATGATGATTTACATGTAGAGCATATGCCATGAAAATAAATAATGGTAACAGCATCTAATAATTGGCTATGCAGTTGGGCAAGCAGATTGCGGTTATAACTAGAATGACACTCATGGAGCGCATATGTTCTACCAAGGCCGAACTACCGCTCACATGACTGTCTGGTCCTTATGGTATAAATATAAAAGAAAATAGGAAGTGTTCTGATAACCTAAATCAAATAAGAAATCTTGGGTTTCCCCCTTGATCCACATCTGCACCATTTTTAATAGGTTCTTCCGGGGGTCCAGACACCATCCCTTCCACTAAGTTTGGCGGAAATTTGTTTTGTATTTTTTGGGAAATACTACTAACAAATAAACAAACAAATAAACTAACCAAACAGAAACAGGTGAAAATTTAACCTCCTTGGCAAAGTAATGATGTCCAAATGCCAACACTGACATACACAAACTTTTACTTTTACCTAAAAAAATGTTTTATTTATTGCCATTTGTCGACAAACAAAAATAACCTTTGGTGGGATTTATCCGATCCACAAAATAACACGTATCACTAAAGGGCAATTTGATATGTGATTTGAATAATGCGAAATAACTTTTTAAAAATATTTGATGAGGCTTAAATCAGCCAATAACATAACATAATGATACAATCACTTGAATCTTCAATTTTCCATGTAGCCGTAGCTGTTTCTGTTCTGCTGTAATTTCTTCTCTAATACTACCTACTCCTCATTTAAGTCAGTTTTCTGTTTCCTCAGTTCCCTCAATTATGTTTTTCAGTTTTTCTTTGTCTTTTTTTGTAACAACAACAGTGTCTGTAATTCATGGACAAAATCAAGGCGTAGTTGTCATTGGGGAGCTTTGTTTTATGCTTAGGTTTTGTTTTTCTCTAAACCAGTCCCCTTTGCAATACTTTTCAGTAGCTCAGTAGCTGCAGCTGCATCACAGTAAAAAAACACATTGAGTGGCTCATAATCAATAGCCAGAATAGCTTTTTGGTTGTTTCGCTGCTGCATCAAGTTTATTGCTAATATTGCACAGGCATTTGAAGCACACCTCTCTTATTAGGTATGTGACAAGAAAAATGGGAAATGCTGCTTGGCAAAATGATAGCTGAATAATGATGATGAGACTCAGAGAACAGGAAAAGTAAAGTGTTACGAGAGACTTGAAGAGAAGTGGCTGTAAATAATACAGAGCAAAGTGAAAACTCATTTTTAGTTTGTTTTGTGGAGTGATTGGAGGCTAAAAATACTTTTTTAAAACCATTTTTTATATACAATATTTACTTCACTCCATTATTTATTTGCAAATGTCATTAAACTTGTGATTAAGCCTGTTAGTGGGGTTTGTGAGAGGATCCAATGGAGACTCGGAGCTCTTTTCGCACCTTCGATCTGCATTAACGCCGCCTGAAAGGTGTAGTACTTTCATCACCAGCGCTTGACGAAAAACAACTGGTGTGTGACATTTTCATTCACATAAGTAGGATGGTATAGACGGGACTCAGTAAACAAATGCAGTTTCAGTTCTGTCTGAGGGGATGTTGGGGCTGGAGTGAGAGCGGAAAAAAACTCACCTGCACCCCTGGGG
This sequence comes from Scophthalmus maximus, assembly GCF_022379125.1. Lineage (NCBI taxonomy): Eukaryota > Metazoa > Chordata > Actinopteri > Pleuronectiformes > Scophthalmidae > Scophthalmus > Scophthalmus maximus. Next base: position 10,534,768 of record NC_061525.1, read on the forward strand.
GGAAGAGAAAAAAAATGGGGAGTGACAGAAGAGTGTGGGATGGCGGAAGGAGTCATCAAATGGGAGAGAGAGGAGTGGGATGCTGTCATTACCCCTGAGAGGACAGGTGTGGACCACGATTAAGACTGAGTTTCACTTGCAGCCATCTGGAAACAGCCTTCACATCACCCACAAGGGGCAGGACATTTGCTACCATCCGCAGCTGTGTGCACATGTGAGGACAGACACTCATACTCATGTATTCCCACACACAAGGCACATCTTCATGAGGCTGCTGCCGGGGTGAAACAAACAAACTACAGTGATGCCGCCGTTGAATATGAGGCCATGGGGTTGCTTGAAATGAATTATAAATGCAATAACATTTCCCACCATTTTAGTTCTTCCTCTTCAAGATCAGCCTAAAAACAAAAAGACACAAACGTGGCTATAGGTCTCTCAGGGTCTGTCCTTACTACTCTGTTGGCACGCCTGCCAAATCCTAAATCATTTCCCTTCCTCTCTGAGCTGCAGGGTAATAAGGGAACAGGAAAAGGAGGGGGGAGGGAGAGGTAGAGTCTAAATGAAAAACCAGCCTCGGTTTAACATCTTCTCTTTCTGGGGCACAGCTAAGCTTTATTGGATTTTTTTTTTCTTCTTCATACTTTTGTCAAATCAGAAAGAATTTTCTCATAACCTTTGGCACATGTGCAATGTCAAATTTAATCACTTTCCTTGTCAAAATACATGCAAAGACATGGACAAATAACAAGTTAGTGTCTGACAAGTATTGCACATGATCCGGTTCCATCACTCTCTTCCCCTTGTTAGAAAAAGTAACGCTGAAGTGACTCCTCCACATCTCAACACTACTTTAATCAGAAGATATATGAGATCCAGGAATCTCATGAAGCCACTTAACACCCAGTCTCATTATTGTTACGCAGTACAATAGCCAAAAAGATAATCCTGAGACTGCTCTTTTTGATTGGAGACACTGCACCGCTACAGTCAATTTCAGGCTGCATACTATGAGGATCAAGACTCTAAATAGAGTCAAGGCCTAAAAATATAATAGCATGACACAGTTTGGGTGGAAAGAGGCTCTTAACGATGTGCGTCACTGAAACAATACAGCATGTTTCTGATGTGTGATGTGAGGAGTACAAGGAAATCTTCCCGCTGTAGAAAGAAGGTCAGATTGATTTGTATTAGTTCTTGTTTCTCGGTGAAACAAAACATGCAAAGCTACTTTATAAATGTGCAGCTATTTCATTCACACAAACACCCACCCAGCCATTTGTCCATCCATTCACCCACCCATCAATAATGCAGTAACATCGTTTGCTGAGAAAGGAGATATAATACATGTTAAAGACCGGTCATAATCGCCTCTAATGGCCCGCAGAAGATCACACAATGTAAGCTAAAGAGTGTCCCTCTTTACATTTTATTGCATTGTCTGTCTCATTAATTCTAATATATATATATATATACATATATACATATATATATATTTATACATATATACATATATATATATATATATATATATATATATATATACACATATATATATATTTTTTTAGGACTATCTATAGAAATAACTTTGAGACATTTAACGTTTTAATACAGTACAAATCATGCCATTTATTCACAATTTTAATCATTATTAATTTCTCTATTTATCCTATAATTTTTAATGAATAATAAGCTTGTATTCTATTGATTTTAGGAAAAAAACAATAATTTGAAAATGATTTTAAAGTTCAAGTGACTGAGTAGTGATTCAAATGTCCACTGTGTAGTGCATAATCTGCAGTCCATATCATAATTTAGTGTTTTGATATTGATGTTAAAATCCAAACTCAATATATGAATAATTGATGATAATAATAACGGTGTCAGTAAAACACATTAGATAAACACTCTGACCAATGCATTAACTGCAAAGCTGCATTTGATTCAGGTTTATATTAGACTTGTTTCCTTTTCACTGATTTCCCATAAATTGATACTTCATCATCATCATCAGCACAGATTGGAATTGATTGTACACTGTACACAAATTTATTTTCATGGGGTTTATGGAACTGTGTCACATGGCACTAAGTGAGTCTCAAGTCTTCAAGATGTCTGTCGTCTGTGTGTTGCCTTCGCTGATGAGCTGAGGATTTTTGGCTCCATCACTGAGAGCAATGATGGGATAGATAAATGTGGCTTGCACTATTATTATGTTTTTATATCTCGCCAAATTGGAACATAAAATGTAAGTATTTATTAAACTTTACTGTATGAGCACTGACAATTAAAACATTTACTGTTTAAAAAAAAATCATGCACCCATTGGTAAAATTACATCTTCATTGTATCTCTCTGTGGGTGACTGATGCAGCATGTAGAGAACTACATTATAATAATATTTAGTCTATGAACCCAGTAATAATTTACGCTGTTTGTGGTCCTGACATATTGTATCTCAATAGGACCTTCCTGGTAAAATAAAGGATAACAAAAAAAAATTAAAAAACAGCTGGAAAAAACATATTTAACTCTTTTTAAAATCAGTTTAATACATCTATTATATGTTTGCTGTACTTCGCACTGTGACGTCACAGTGACCTTGGCGACTGACCTTTGACCACAAAATCTGAATCAGTTCATCCTTGTGTCCAAATGGACATTTGTGCCAGCTGTAAATAAAGTTCCCTCCAGGTGTTACTAATATATCATGCTCACAAGACCGTGAGGTCACAGTGACCTTGACCCTTTGACCCCCAAACTCGAATAAGTTCTTCCTCAAGTCCAAGTGTATGTTTGAAGAAATTTCCCCAAAGATATATCACGCTCACAAAAATGGGATGGAGAAACAACAACAAAAAGAAACCATAATGCCTCTGGCCACAGCTGTCGCTGAGGCATGAAAATAAAGCACAATCACATTTGCTTTACATGATACACTTCCTGGACGTATTAATTATCTGATTCCATTTACCTCAATATGTTGATGAATAAATTTCAGCTTGTTTGGGATATATAAAGCTTGGTAAAGAGGTATCTGCTCAGCACTGCAGCCTGCAGTACCATGTGTAGGCCAGGACCATCTCCACATGAATTTAACTTATCTAACACCAGGTCAGCAGTCTGAACCAGGCGGCCAGCTAATGGGCCGCTGTGGTTCACGGCAGGGGCAGGAGTTCCTAATGACCTGTAGCCAAGCAGCACTTGGCTGTACAGTAAGAGCACTCAGGAGCCTTGTGAACACCAGTGCTGATCTCATTTTGTAAAAGCGTGTACTTCCTCTATAACATGGCATCACTGGTGGGCGGGAATAAGAGAGTAAAATGGGCTCTGAGCACACAGTCTGACAGCAGTCGCTTTCTCCGTCCACCCTAACACAGTTGTTACAGTATCCTCCCATGTCTGCTGTTGACCCACTGGCATTGTTGGCCGGCTAATATAATCTGGCCCTGAGAATTCCTTTTCGGTCAACATTTATTCAAGTCAACTTCTACTAAAGTCCCTCCAACATGCATGCGGAAGGTTGAGCTGGTCCATGGGTGAGGGAGGGAGGGAGAGTGAGTGAGAGCGGGAGTCAGTGTTGGTGCTGGTGATTCACAGCCCCTAATTGCATTGGAAGTTAGGCCTGCTGTTTCCCTGTGTTGGCCCTATCAGTCACACTTAGATGAAGCCTCAGGGGAAGTAATATGGGTAGATTGGGCCTGAGTGGCGTGGGGAAGTTACCAGGGCAGATGGGGGACTGCAGAGTTATACAGTGTGAAGTACCACAGCCAGGGGTTCGGCTGGATGTGGATGGATGTGTAATGGTAATGAAGAGAGATGAGATAAATCTGATACTCACAGGAAGGAAAGGTCTCGCACACATATAGTACTCCCAAGAATGGCCCTATGGATTATGTACTGAAACCCTTGCTTGCGATAAACATCATTCAGCACTGTGCTATTTCTGCAGTGTCTCCACTTTTTAAATGTTTGAAGAGAGATAGAGTGAAACTTAGAGGAATAGTACGCACTGATCTACAACGTGAAGGGAATGTGCTGACATAATACCCCTTTGGATCTCGATTCGTGGATGCCTTGAAATATTAGTGATAGGATACAGATCCACATGAGCCACACGCTGTATCTGTGGTTAACGGACTTACGCACTGAACAAGGACTCTGAGAGATGGAACGGGAGATAGGCTGGCATTTTAATATGTCCGCACTCGATCTGGGCTCTGTCTAGCTTGGTTGACAAGCAGTGTCAGTGGGATTATTCAGCGTGCCTACTTTTAAGCATCAACCAGACACTTAATGCACGGCTAGCTCATCTATTTTTACAGAATGTACTATGACTTTTAAAATATGCAGTGATGGATGTCACATTCACTCAGAGTGCATTTCTTCCTTGTTGCAAATCAATAAAATATAAATGTGATCTATTTTCCTTAGTGTTTAAATAAGCTGTGATAAAATCAATAAGTGGACCTTTGACAATGCTTGTTATCTCATTAAGAGGAAAGTAAATACAATGCTTTCTCGGAGCAGCTTTCCTAAAGCCCACTGAGCTACAAAATGAGAAATGAGAGAAAATGAGAAATTATTCTGTTTTCCCACCCTTGCCTGGTAACTAATGATCTCTGAGTGTCTAACAATATCTCGGAGAGAAATGAATGGGGGGTTGGGGTGCGCTTTTATTCAAATTAGGGGGAAAGCCATCAATAACACTCTTTAGTTGGTTGCAAGGATTATGTTTTCACCGTGACTTCAGACCTACATAACAAAAACAGTCCTAAAGAATCAGAAAATAGCTCCTTCCCATTATTCTAGCTTCTAATGAAGATTTATGACTGGTGGTGTCAAATAATAGATGATTTACATAAAGCTACGGGTAGCCTGCCACCAGTGGAAGGAGGGCGAGAGACAGCAAAGGAGGAAGAGCTATTAAGAGCTTTCAGTGTCCTCCAGCACACATGACACACTATTAATATGCATACATATAGAAAGTGCCTGTGTGAAATCATTTTCAGCAGGTGATCGAATCGGTCAGATTCAGGAAGCACAAAAACTGCACACAGATGATATAATGGTGATTAACACACGCCTGGGAGCAAATGCTGTAAGTAAATGTCAGAAACGGTGAGAGATTTAAAATAAAACAAACAAGACAATTAGTTTCTCATTTGCATGTTTACAGCTAAACCAAACCACTGCTTTAACCCCCTTTAACATGATCTGATAGAGATTGATAGTTGAAAACTTAATTTAATAAACACACATTGGAAATCAGTTTGTACTGATGGCATTTTTCAAAATCTTTTGGACAAATAATTATGTGTCTCAGATGGATAATTAAACCCCTCTGCATTCTGATTGATCCCACACATAAATAATGTTCCCATGTTTGATAGGGTTAGGGGTTAGGAATGTACTGTATAATCGTGAATACAGCACATGTAAGTACGTGTGTTTTATATTCATCTAGCTACTCATCCTGAACAAATGCGCAAAGGCAAGTGTTGGCGCAAAAAAGCTTTTTCAACATACTGTTTTAGGCCAGAAGGAAAGGAATGCATTAAAATAAAATAAATGGTTAAAATTGCAATCATTATTTTTTTATTTCAATTCTATGAATAAATAAAAGACTGGCTTGCAACTACCAAGAGTCTTTTACAGTCAGACTTAAATCAGTGTAGGAAAAACTGATATTCAATGAAAACAAGTTCAAGTGCAAATCCTCTCAGATTTATGCATTAAAAAGGGTTGTAAATATAATCTAGCCCTCGTCTCACGACTTAAATGATAGTAATCAATATGTCATTTCACTTCACCTTTAAAGGACCCAAGAAGAATGTGGACATTCTACAACTGTGGCCTTGGAAAATCAATCAGGAACATAAGTGAGTGTGAGTTCCCCACACTTCTCTTGTGTGGCTGTCTTGCCATGCCCAGGTTAGCTTTAATCATCACTGATCTTTTGCCACTATTCAGAAGCTCACAGCTCCGTCTCTTGCACTGAAAGCCTTTGATATGTATAGGTGTGAAACTGGCTCTCAGTGCTGATCCCCACCACCGGGCTCACCTTGCCAGTAATTCCATTTGCAGTCACCGGTTTGTGAATTGATTACTTTGCTTTGCATCTTTAAATTGGTGTCTAGAGAGTCTCTTTCACCCTCTCTCGGATCAAAATGGTAAAAAAAAACAACTTCCTATCAAATGGAAATCTAATCTAGAAGGCTACTGGGAATGGATAGGTGACCTATGGTTCAGAACTATGTGTGCAGGTGATGATATGACATCTGCCAAGATGCATCCCACTCGTCCTCCGCTCTAAAACAAGTCTAGTACTCGCTAAGCCAGCGGTATACTGCCTTGGGAGCAAGAGCAGTGTGATACAGATCCAAGGTCAGATTTCTAATTCACTTATCAGAAATGTTCCAGATGGGCAAATGACTACAGTACAACAATACCTCTTTTGATTCTCCTCTCCTCTCCATTTTTTCTCCTTTCATGACCTTGTATCCAGCGGATCAGGCCACTCTGGAGTACTGCTTGATGCACTGTGATCGTGTGTTGAGATTACATGCTTCATGGCTTTCCAGCACTTAGGATTTTGCCAGTGCAGTGAGAGGTTGTATGACAGGAGGCAAGTAATGGAAGCGACTATGAATAATCATGTAGATATGTATCAGTCTGTACGTCTGACTCAGTAATACATGCAGATTTTTCAGTATATTTGGACTTTCTAGAATCACCTGCTCGCCTTATGCATGACGCTCTTGCTGTGTTAACATTTTGCACATTCAACACAACTTTCCTCAAGCTTCTCATTTCTCTAATCTGTCTGTTCTGTATGCCTCACCACCTTGCCACGTCTAGACAGTCACCGTTGAGGCAGACCTTACCATATCACTGATCGATGAATCGCCCGGGGTGATACATGCAGCACAGCTGGGCAGTGTCATTTTCCACAAACACACCAACAACTGCACATGAGTACAAAGATTTTGATATACATAGCCCCTGACCGAGTCTATATATGCCGTGATAGATGGATGTTATCCCTAAAGGCTTCCCTGCTCACCAATCAATGTACTGCATGGAAAATATCCCACTGCGATGTTATGATTGTGTGAGATGAATGCCGGTGGGATGGAATTTCAAGGCAAAGGGCATGCAAAGGGCATCTTCATCCCAATAGGTTAGAACACAACCTATGAATTCCTTATGGCGTTGTTGCGACGGACATGCCCATATTCAAAGTTCTCACACTTATCCCTCCCTTCCCCAGGCAGACTGCAGCCTTTGCGTCCAAACCCCACAGACCAATTTGAGTCTTTGTGGAGGGTGTGTTGACATGCAATTAAATAGGAACAGAAATGTCGGTTAAATATTTCACTACCCAAGTGAAAGAATAGAAGGACTGAAAGACGGTGTCGGTTTTGGAACATGGGCACAATTTCTGAGAGAGCTGAGACATGTTTTTTTGTGCGTGAAGGAGTGAGTGAATGGAAAATGGTAAATGGAGGGGGGAGATGGATAGATGGAATGGCGAAATGTGACAAGACAATACAACATGGGAAAAGTGAGTGAGAGGGAAGAGAGTGTAAACAGAAGGAGCAAGTCAATATGTTTTTGCTGTCTCACTCGGAAAAAAAATGGCCTAAGGGTACAAGGATGTCTTAGCTAAGCCACATCTTGTGAAATTATTAAAAAAAAGAGAGGCGATGGATGAATATACAGAGCAGTGTGTATCCTCAGTGAACATGTAGCAACCATAATCTTGTCCCCACTGAAAAATTTAAGAAGATTGTGCAGTTGAGAAACTTCACCAAGGGAAAGAAAATACAATCCAACACCAAGGACGTGCTAAAGGTCATTCCCTTTTTCTTTTTTTTTATTCTTCTCTCACAACAGCCTTTTCAGAGCAGAACCACTTTGTAACATGCAGATTTCAATCACACAGGGTTAATGAAGCAACATATGCTCAATTATTGCTAAGGAGTCAGCTCAATTTTAAGAGAAGCAGGTTAGTTTGAAATGACACATCAATATATTAGATCACCATCAGACTGGGACCGCAGCACAGAGGTGCTTTGTATGAATATAAATATGTTTTACCTTATTGTATAGTCATGTAATCTGCTTCATGAAGGCTTTACCGTTATTTACGAAATAAACAATAAAATAAACAATTAAATCAATAACATCTAAATGAGATCTTAAGAAACAGGGAATAACTTTTTAACAGTAAATCCAGATGAAGTTACATTTCATCCTCTCCAGTGCCACATGTCATATTCATTTATTTCTCCTAATTATTCCTCCAAGAGAGAAAAAAGCCATATATCTTAATTGCCTCTGCTTTAAAAAAAGCAAAAAACCTCTGCTGCAACTGCAGCGGAGCCTTGAATCTCCAGTTCTGTGTGCGGCCTACATTCCCTTCTCCTGAGACTGGTGTCTCCCTGGCGACTGTCTGGTCCAATTCAACCCAGTGCTGATGGCCTCTGAATTCCCAGTTCCTGGAGCACTAAAGTTTCTAAAACATTCATCATTCCCTCACTTCCCTCTTGGTGCAAGCTCAGCCTGTATTAGAGGATTTTGACGGGGGCTTTTTCTTTAGCCCGATGGAAGATTTAACAGAACCCCCCCTCCAACTCTTGCTCAAAGAGCAGGGTCAGGTAATGGAGAGCTTTCTAATCACAGTTATTTTCTTCGCCCTGGTCAATAGGCTCGCTGGGTCAAGCCCCATGTGCCTGCTACCTTCAAAACCCGACTGATGCTGATTCACCTGGCACGTCTCTGATCTGTTACCTTTGGGTAATGTAGTTGTGTTACAAACTTGGTACAAGTTATTTCTATGAGATCCCAGAACAAGTTTGAAAGATCATTATTGAACATTGTAGAAATGTTCACGTTTACCTTTTTCTTACAGTTCTTTTCATTCCGACTATCTGAATAAAACAGAATAAACATATACAAGCCTGTTGCTGTGCTTCGCTGGTTCCCAATAAAGTGATGGAGGGTAATTTTCTCGCTTTGATTCACCACTATAAAAGCCCGCGCTCACACGGTTATTTGTTGCCATTCAACACCAAGCCGGCTTGCTCCTTTACCTACACAGAATTAAATTAGTTGTTACTTTGAATTGGCCAACAGTGACGAATGCGCAGCTTTCCACAGTCCTCGCCGTACCCCTTCACAGCCACGGGGCTATTTGCTGCTAAATAAAGATCAATACGGAACAAGAGATCCATGCAGATACTAGTACTCAGGAACATTTACTCATTCGTTCTGCGTATTTGTGTTTGAAACATGAGAAAACGTTCTCCTGCTATAACAGAGGAGGCAAAGAGGAAAATGAAATTACACTGAAAAGGGGAGTTAAAGCATGCAAGACATACTGAAATCGATATAGTTCCTTACTTAATGCTAATAATTGTGAGGGGTAATAATTGAAAAGTGGCCTCATCTTTGTGCTGTTGTTGTCACTTTGATCAGAACAAACAAAACACGTCCTTCAGTGTTATCACTCTCCCTCTGCAGCACACTCTGCAGGCTGTTCGCATCTTGTGTGAATTCAAACAACCTTCTGATCGTATCCCTTTTTCTCTTTTAAAACACAGTGCCAGTCTTGTTTGATTCTATCCACGTGATAAACGCTGATATCAGTTTTGAGACCTGGGCTTGTATGTAGTGTTTGTGTTGTCATTCAAGCCAAGGTCTTTTGAACAAATGTATCTCTTCCCTGTTTCTGCTGCATGCCGTCTGTTGACACATCCCTAAGTGTTCAGCCTTATCACTGTTCCTCGGGGGGAAAGTCCAGCTAATTTAATTAATTGCAGTTCATGTTCTCTTTGTATATTCAATTGTCGTGTTTGTGTTCTCATGAACTCTGTTAATTCCTCCCCCCTGGTTGTCTTTATCAAGGTAAATTCTAATATTCAAACGTCTGACAATATAGCACTCGGAACAACAAACTTGCTCTTTCCAGTCATCCATTCACTCTTTGTCTCTCCTCATGATTGTGTCCTCTGCCGCAATCATCCATGAAAGCAAACATCCTACAGATAGAGAGGAACAAAACACCAACAGCTTGGTCTCTAAAAATCTGCCGGTTTTTTTCTTCATGTCAGTTTTTACCCGACACAGTCAGCCAGTACAAGCTGACAGATCAGCTCATTGGGTGAGAAGCCTGAGTAAAACAGTTCCTGGTCTGTCCCGGGCATTGATAGTGGCCAGCATTACCGCTGCAAGGGCACCTCGAAACTGTGTACACAGTGTGTGCTGGTGTCCCCCAAGGTCATGAAGTAAAGATACTGTCAGAGTAAAAATAAATTTGACACACACACACACACACACACACACACACACACACACACACACACACACACACACACACACACACACACACACACACACAGTCTCACAGGCAGTATAGCCACCATTTCCTCTGAATTTAAAACAAATACAATCTTGTCCTTGCTGAAAATTCAAGGAACTATCTCTTACCTGCTGTCTAGTCTCTTACATTTAACCCTTTGAATGTGACATGAAGCTGGGGACTAAGCTAACAGCCCTCTGTGTGTGTGTGTGTGTGTGTGTGTGTGTGTGTGTGTGTGTGTGTGTGTGTGTGAGATATTCACATTAAAGAGTGCCTCGGTTAACCACCTTTATCAACACCCATCGGCTCCATGACAGTCCCCTTCACCAATCAGTCTGAGACAGCCACTGAGATGCACTAATAACATTGCTCATCTACACGGAATTAAACCTGAAATGCCTCAGCTATCGGAAGGATCCCTTGTTCGATGCCTGCTCCCAGGCATCAGGGGCAGTCAAGAGTGATTTAAAGAAAGCGCACATAGAGAGCTGTGTAGAGAAGTTATCCGATTACATGAGTAATAATGCAGCCATATTGGAATCTGAGTCGCAAAATGTCCACAATGCCTAAGCTCTTCTGTCCTCATAGCAGCATTGTAGTGTGAACAAAATGATGGCTACATGCAGCCATTGTGTAAGTCGAAGCCTATTTGAAAGGGATAAAGGGCTTTCTTATGAAGTTCGTGGGGGTGTCAAGTTCATTAGGGGTTTTGATTGAGTAGGAGGGGTGAATCAAACCTGAATCGGGGAGAGAGAGAAATGACTGCTGAGGCTTTCACTTAGAGCGGAGCGAACCACAAACAGGCTCCACAGGGGTAGGTCTTTGACCTCTCTGTCAACACACACACACACACACACACACACACACACACACACACACAATTACAAGCAGTTAAGTGATAATGTATCTAGATGCGCATTATTCCCATTATCCATTGTTTTTTCATTAACTCTCTCTCTCTCTGTCTCTCTCACACACACACACACACGCACACATATACATAACACGTGTGTGTGTGTGTGTGTGTGTGTGTGTGTGTGTTGTGTTGTTTATAGCCACATAGAGAGTTAAGTGGGAGTTGACAGAACTGACATCAATAGAACAGATGCAACAGAATACATTTACTGTAGTTCTCACTGTAATCTGGACGAGATTTTTCTGATAAGTGGTGTCAGACATGTCAGATAGAATGGGGCTGGTTTTTTTTTTCCTTGTTTGATAACTTCCACATTCTGAACTATTTTCTGATTCCCAAAGGATGTGTTGACTGAGAATATGGGACATTGCCAGCTGCAGTAAATGTTGTGCCAAAAGTTGCCTCAGTTTTGGAAATCATTTCACCACTCACTTGCAAGTTTCGTCATCGGGAGGACATGATGCATTTAGTTGCTGCAGAAATATACCAGGTGACACAAGTGGCTAAATGACTCCAAACTGTTTTTTGAGTTTTGACTTTTCAAGCTCCAAATATGAAATGGTCAATATTGCATGTTGAGTAGGAACCTCATTTGAGACTGTCGAAAGATAATCTGCTCATCCTGCAATTACTCACAGATGTCTTAAGGAAATCCTAGCAGTCATAGACTTCCAACTTTTAACTATTTAGCTATTCTGTTAGCTTTTATCAGCAGGAAAAATTAGCAGCCTTGCTCATTTCTTCTATTTGATGGTTTCTCAAGGATGATGTATGAAACAGTTTCACTGACAGATACAAATGAGCTGTCCTGGAAATGAGGCTCATGGCAACTCAGCAATACGAATTATTGTCAACGCGTAGGCTTCCACTCATGAGCAGTGGGAAACTGGGCGTCCACGCAGGCCAATTAAGTCCAATAAAATAAACAAGGCTTGAAGCAACCTGATGAAATAGTGACAGTTTTATTTGCTGACAGGCCCCATAAATCAGTTAAACGTCAAACAGAATACAAAAGGCAACTATAACATGAAACAAAAGCAACAAGGTTAAATTTGGATGCTTAACAGATTCACATCAAACAACAAGTGACGCTGGACCTTCGATGTGTGTTGTCCCCTGAATGAGCGTTTCTTTGGTTTTTCATCAAGCATCTTCCGTTTTTATTTTATTCAGCATACTGGCTGTGGTCTTGCAGAGCTCTGCTGGAGTGTGGTGCGGAATTAAGGCTAGTTTATGATGCCCTTACGTACGAAAAGAGATACGTCTGTTTCAAACGCTGTACGTGTAACCGTCACTACCCACATACTTCCGGCCCGTGTTAAATGGGAGTGGTGGCGATGTTAGAAGTGTCTCACGAAAAGTCTCACCTCAAAAAGACCTGTCATTGTTGAAATTGTTTCCCTCTTGTCCTGTGGTCGTCTCACTTGAGCTGTTGGCTACACTGACACCCCCCCCCCCCCACAAATTTCTGGTTGTACTGCTCCATTTGTATCCTTTCTATTTTCTATACCTATATAAATATGCACGAATTGAACCCAGAGTGCAGAAAAGACGTCTCTGTCTGTCTGTATTTATGTATGTAATGTTGAGCATAAATTAGCCTATAGTGTACATGAAACAGGCAGGGGATAAAAAAAATGACATACTTCAAAGATATGGGGACCTGATAAGTCAAGTAGAACCACAGCACTGCACGACCTCAACGCTGACATTCAAACAGCGGGAGTTTGGGTGAGAATAAGCCGTCTGACTGACGGAGCTAAAAGGGGTCAGGAAGTCCAACACTATTGATCAATAATTGTGAGCAACTAACGCATATACAGACACACACAAACACACACAATCTCCACAGGACATAAACCTTGTTTTTGACCGTTCATTACTTCACTTATTCCATGAAAGCATGAATAATAATAGTGGGAAGACAGCTTCCTATTGTTCATTTACTACATCAGACCTATGATTTAAGTTCATCTCCAAATGTTTTGAAGTCTCTGAGAAACATTCAGCCACGCTCCTCTCTTTATTATTAATTGTTCTTGTCATTATTTCTGATGACTTCTCTTTTTGCTTTTCCTCTGAAAACAGGAACCCTTATTCAGCGGCTCCCACGTGAGTAAAGACAGACAGAGGAGTGGGTGGTGGTGCTGGTGATGCTGGAAAAGAGAGATGGGTGAAAACACGTGTAGCAGAGAGGGGGGAAATCTGATCAAATGAGCCAATCCCCATGTTTAGTGCTAATGATGAGCCTGGAGGAGAAGGCGCTATCCGCTTACCAGATGTGTTAGATAGTAGCTATAGGAAGAGTGCCTGGCCCATTATGGGTAACTGCCTCTGCTAAAACTTTAATGTGATGCACAGAAGAGGCTTTACATTACAGTGAACTACTGTATTTTTTAAAGAATGCCAAATGTTCCTTGGCTGACTTCCTACCTTCCAGGCAGCATTCAGTCTATTTCAGAGTGCTATGAAAAGCAGCTTGAACAGACTTGATATTTGAGATCCATAACATCGTCGTCACAATGATCAACTCATCTTCTTCAGGGACCAGCTTCAATGTGGCTTTTCTAAAATGGTGCCTTTAAGCCAAACGGCAAGCTAAAACTGACATTTTGAAAAAGAAGGCGGTGAATTTGTTCATTTTCTTTTGTCCCATTTAAAGGATTGATGATGAGCAGCAAAATATGTCATTTCAGATGTAAGAGATTTGATGGTTTAAATTATTGCATGCAACTGCAGGGACATGTGGCCGTCAAGGAGTCGAGGAGGAATCAGTTTGATGTTTGAGCCACAAACCTCAACCCAAAGCACAGGCTTCATAAAATGGTAAGCCTTAACCCTAAGTACTGTTCTTAATATATGATCATTTCGTTGATGTTGTCCTTAAAAAGCCAGTTGGTGACTGCATTTTTTTTTTTCTGTCTAAAAATAATCCCGTCTGCAAATTACCAACTTTCTTTGGGCCCAATTAGCATCTATTTATTGAACAAGGCAATCCTGATTGATGTGTGTTCACAGTGGGTGATCTATGATTCATAGCCCCTCTTTCTTTGAATATCACCACATACACCCCACATGTACGTTAATGAGTCATGGCTGTAATTAGCTGAATAATTCATAGTGTTAGTTTTTAAAAATGTATCATCTGCACATGATCCATGCATCAGGCACTAAATGAGTACATTCTCATGCACTATCTGTCGTACAATGGAACAATGACAGGATGCAAATGAGTGCTGATTGTCAGGGCTACAGCCTGTGATAGTATTAATAATATGTTTATAATAATACTGTATTGATGAATTCTCAATGGATAGTATGTATAAACCAGGTTGTAAACATGAGCTCTCTTGGTCCAGCCTTAAAAAATAGCAACAACAATCAATGGCTCCATGCATTTGTGGTATTAATTCCAGTGTCTATCTGTCTACTGATCTTAACCATTGAGCGTCTGGTCTAATCCTTCTCCAATCCATAATCTCTGGCTGCAGGATGTGTTGAAAAGGGTATGGAATTCACATTTTAGTAATATGGTGGAGTTCCCCTGAGCCAAGTGTCATGGGAGTCAGATTATTGGATACTTCCTGATCCCAGCATTACTTCCAGCTATTTATACACTGATACTGTTCCAGCTGTGACAAGGTAGCTGGTATTGTTTTGTGTGTTTGTGTGTGTCTGTGATTTTGTGTCATCATGGACAAATGTGGTCCTGCAGACAAGTAGTGTGTAGCTGGAACAACCACAGAGATGATCTAGAGTATTTTAGCAGGTATATATGTCTGTAGATTTGTTTCTACATGTTAGTGCCACAGCTGTGCAAGATGCTGTTGCAGGTGATGATGCAGGTGTGTAGTTGAGACCAACTTCAACTTTATTTGTCCCTGAAGTGCAATTTGTATTGCAGCAAGATAAATTAAGGTACAAAACACTGCAGTGTGAGATGCCAATGTAAGGTACTTCAGAAGGTGTGGGGAGGGGTGGGGGGTAACTGGATGTTGTAGCCTCGGAGCAAAGCAACAGTAGTCTGGGTTGACTCTCCCAGAGTCATAGAATCCATTCGCAATACATCCCCATAACTAAAACCCAATAAATAGATGACTAATATCAATACAAAAGGAATATGTGAGAACAACTCAACAGCCTTATGTAACAGCTGAAAATCTCATCACAAACCAACAGAAATAAACCCACCATTTCCAGAACTCACAACTGCCATCACTATCAGTGTCATCATCATCATCAACAAGGAAGCAACACAATCACCACGATCTACTCCCCCGACCTGAGTTCAGAAGGGAAATGGCGATGGGCATTATAAAAATGAAGTCAGCGTTTGAAGATGGCTGTGGTCCAACACCTGAGTACTGAGCACTCATGTTATAATGTGGTAGTAGCAGCTGAGTATGCATGGGTGGGAACATGGACATGTTGGCGGGCATTGTGGTTGGTGTGACCCCCTTTCAAGATGGTGTCTAATTTCTACTTTTTTTATTCACTCTACTTTCCGTCTTTCCAAGGAGATTCTGAGTCTCAATTCTCAAAGATGACTCATGGACTGATTCAATAGGATTGATCCTTTGTAACACTAATCTAACACCAGCAAGCACACAACCACACACGTGCACGGATACTCCGCCGTTCACGTGCACGGACAGGCACCATTTCAGACTCATCACTCCCCCACGCCCTTTGCCCCTCTCATTTTCCACCTGTCTCTGATCCTCTGCCTCTTTTACAATTCAACCCACTGCCTGTTCCCTCGTCACGACAGGAAAGTGAGCAGAGAGAGAGAAGGAAAGAGGGAGTTGTCCCCTTTGGGTAGCTAAGCGATTACCGTTTGAAAGATCCAATCCCTTGCATCATACCTCTCTCAACCTCCTCAGCTCTCACATTGCACTGTGGGAACCCGTTTCTGCCTCCTCTGCACGTTTGGCGCCTCCACTCCTCTTATCTGTATCTGTCCTTATCTGTTTTTTCTTACTTCACTTATGACTCCCCTTGTTGTCTCTAATCCCACCCACATGTAAGCCATTTAATTCATGCTGATGAATTTCTATGTTTGCCTAGTCATTATTTCTCGTGTGTCTAGGCGCCGCACTGAAATACATGGCAAACTGTATTTAAAACCGAGGAGTGACAGAGAACAACAGGACTTACAGTACTTTCTGAGAAAGACTCATCCTGTACAAAATAACAATGTGTGCATACCTGTGTCTGCATGTACACATCCCCATTTTCTGCCTGTATGTGTGTGTTTGTAAGAGTATATCCCAGCATATGTTAGCATGTGATGCGAGCTGCTTCGCGAGCCATTTCTGCCTTCCTTATCTGGCTAAGTGGAGTGCTGGCTGCTTCAGCAGCAAAGCCAGAGCCCACTGACTAATCCCTCTTCTTAAAGCCCACTCTAGTAAACACCACTACTCCAAAGCCACCCATGCACATGCAGCCTGTCCAGCATCGTCCCCAATACACACACGGACAGGGTCATGTGGAGCCTGGGGGTGCCTTCATGAAGG
This sequence comes from Scophthalmus maximus, assembly GCF_022379125.1. Taxonomy (NCBI): domain Eukaryota; kingdom Metazoa; phylum Chordata; class Actinopteri; order Pleuronectiformes; family Scophthalmidae; genus Scophthalmus; species Scophthalmus maximus. The sequence continues at coordinate 10,551,566 of NC_061525.1, forward strand.
GGAAAATTATTTCGGACGCCTGATATCATATCAAATAATTACCAGTGCTGCGTTTTAGTGAGAGTTGAGGGAAAAGATCTTTTAGCACATACCAGCCCTCAGGAGTTATTTGTCCCTTGAATACTTCAGCGAGACAGAGCGAGCCCTTGTGCACTTACCCGCATCAATATACCAATCTGCCACATTCATTACCCTGCTCCTCCATGATAAAAGGAGGAGATATTATTATGGAAAATGAAGCAGAGTTAACATGTTCAAAATCTGAAGCCATCTTACTGCTGGAAAGGGGAATAAAATCACCAGTGAAAATGTCCCAAAATTGTTTTTTATTTAAACCTTCTGGTATGCTTTCTATATAAAGTGCTCACTGCTGACCAGTACACCTGACAGGAATTAGCTCTGAGACAATCAAAAAATTCCCATTTCCTCTAAATGCTTTTAATAATTTACTCCAAAGTACATGAACTGTTTGAATGCACAGCCTATTACAGACCATGCACTGCTACAATAACACATCACGGAAGTATGCATAATGGTTTGACATAGAGAACAATTTTTGCTTAAAATGTTTTGCTGCTTTGGGGAAGGACTTCGATGAAACAGCACTTTACGAGAGCTTTCCTGCCCCAGCAGAGCAACTGAAGGCAAATATCTCCTATCCGCTAAGATGCAACAAGGCATTTAACAGGAGAAGGTCAGATGCAAAATAGATATCTGCCATAAGGATTGACGAGTTTTTGATGGGGGAATTCATCAAAATCACTGCGTCTGGCAGCTTTGTGATTTCCGTCGTAACACTTCCTTTAACCGTTTCTGGGACATTTAAAAGGTGTTTGGGTGGATAGAGGGACAGGGGGGCAAATTGAAATTCATTAAAGTGAGCTTTGCCTGCATGCTGCACCCTGCTCTGCATGGATGGTTGGCGCTCTACTCAATCAAGTTTGGTAAAAATTGACCCACATCATCCATTCCTCTGCGAGTCAGGAACAGTGTGTAATGCAGCATGCATTTTCCATTATTTCAGGGTGGTGTTGCTTTTGATCGTTTTTTTTCCCCAATGTTTTGCAATTATTCTGTCCTTAGAAGGCATGGAAACGTGCTCCTCTGTGTGGTACTACAGAACATCTAAGTGTACCATGCAAAAATATCTTTTCCAAAAGAAAAAAGAGGACAGTTGTTTCTGTTTTTGTTTCTTTCTATTCACAAATGATGCAAAATCCTCTCCTGCATACGGATTCAATTGCCCATTAAAATAAGAGGCGAGCTCCACCCCTTTCAAATGTTGGTCATATTGGTCGGATATCTGGTTTGTAAACATGATGCATGATAGATCAAAAGACAGTTAAAGCCCATATGGCTCGTCAAGCCTTATTTGTTTATTATGTCAACTATTAAGCTGAGAGTTCACTGGCAGATTTCATTAATTTGATTCATTCAAGGCGGCTGTCTGACATACACTCACTCACCCTTGCTCCTTGCAGTGACCTGTGGCTGAATTAGGGTTAATCAAAGTTCAAGTCTGTTGACATCACTGAAGAGGACACATGGGGAAACTGTGGATCGAAGTTAGAGCGATCATTATGATACACGTGCTGACACGGTAGGGCATCACATTCTACTGCCGCCTGAGCAGAGGAGGAACAATATCGGAGCTGGAAGTGTCGAGTCAGGACGAGACACGTCCGATTAGGATGTGTCTAGAAGTTCCATTAGCAGTCCCCTGCACCTGTGAGCCTGCTGCATGCTCTGGGTGCTCATCAATCTTTCAGGAATTCGCCCGCGACGGCAAGGTGGCTCTGGAGCTGGGTCGCCGCCAGATGTAGCACAGCCAGACAGAGCTGGTCCAAACAAGCGGAGACAAGCCGCAGCAGCTGGCTGAGCTCGGCTGGCCCGCTATGGTCTGGTGGAAGGGCACACCAGAGGAGCTCAGCCTGTTTGTCTGTCTGCAAAGCAACAAAACAGTCCAACTCAGCAAAGTCAGGGCGGTATTAAGGCCACAGTCAATGCGTGTGGATGTGTGTCGGACGCTTCAGTAACAACAGGGAATGTGGAGAGCTGGGAAGATTCCAGGATCGCTCTCAGCCAGTGAAACCACCTTGTGCTCTGATCCTTTTTTCTCATCTAACCCAATACGCACAAACACAGAGGCTATCTCCCACTGTCTGTCAGCTGTCAGATAATACACTTCAACTGAGTGCTTTTTTTTTTTCTTTTTTTTCAAAGTCGGTAACCTGACGAAAGCAGGAATGTTATTTTCCCCGTCAGAAATCTGTTATAGGTGTAACCCTCCATGGTTACTGTCAGGAAAAACTAATGAGCGTCAATTCTCATACATCACTTTCCACTGCACACACAAATTCTTACATGCACACACATCAGATCTTAAGCAGCACCGGCCGAGGACACACTCCGCTGCACAGCAGGAGCAGACACCCTGTGTGCTGCTGATTCTGTTTGTTTCTCCTGTTTGATGGAGTTGAGTGTCCCCAGGGCACAGTCAGAATATTGTGGGCAGCCACAGAGCATAAACGATGTGAGGCATGCTTTTTATGTTGTGTTCACCAGCACACCCACAAAAAAAGAAGGTAAGAAGAAGTTTACCTCTCGTACAGAGGTAGATTCTAACCTACACAAAGAACAGCTCAGCATGTAGAAAGCTTGGAGCAATAACATTGCAGCATTTAACTGGAAATGTTTTTGCTCTGGCGATGATTACAATGTGAATTCTGATAATGATGCTCTCACCCAGACATTAATATGTTGATTTTTGCTCAGTTATGCGGATGGCATTGCAGAGTGCACTTAAGACTTTGCATTTCAGAGTGGCTTCAATTAACCTTTATAGCGATCGCAGTGGAAGACACATTGGAATCCACTGTTAATCCAATAATTATTGTCTGGCGGATGTACTTAACTGTGGCCCCTCAGCCAGCTAATTCACTTCATGTGTTTGTTTGCCAGAGTCAATAATTCTCCTGATTAGAATAGGATTTTCTATTTAATAGCGGATGTGTATGTCAGGTTGCTGTACACACTCAGTTAACATGCCAAAGAAGAAGGTCCGTGTAATTTACATGTGAGTTACACAAGTATGTGTCAAATTTAATTTTGGAAGCTCAGTCAATTTCAACTGTTTCAATGGTAAATACAATGATACATGTAAAAAAAAAAAAAAAAGGATTTTACCTAATCATTATTTCAGGTAAATACACATTTTCTTCTAACCTTATCAAAAACTCAATATATATAAAAAGTACCAACAAAAGTGGCAACATTTACTTTTTTCACAACTGAATGGTCATTAAATATTTTACAACAAAATATTTTTCCTGTTGTGTGGCTAATACAGATTAAGCATGGACAAATATTCCCTCTGTTTGCCAAAAAGTAATTAGTGGCCTTCATTATGAGAGGTCTAACTAACCGTTTCAACTCTCTGGAGTCTACCTGACACAAAACTGTGCAAACGTTATCATAAAACTCCAATAACTGATATCCAAACACTACCAATAATTTGGGATTTGGGAGTCGATCACAGACACAAAGCTTATGAAAATCCACTGTATTTAACCACATTTTCCAGCTGTTAAACATAGGTTGAGTGTAGTTTTCTGTAGAGGATGCCTGAAAACCATATTAATGCTAAAAGACCCCATACAAAATATTGAGATGAAAAATATGCAAGTATATGTAAATATGTATCAATTTCCCTTTTGCCTTTGAGGCAAAACTCTAAATTTCCTTAAATATGAATCGAAAAGCTCCACTTTTCTAGTATCCACGTGGAATGATGAGCTCCAAACAACACTCATCTGTCAGCAATGCTCCACAGCATCATGAGAGCACTTGCTGTCATTAGAACACTATTTCCTGTCAACTGCAGTGCAGTGACTGAGACCACGACTTGAGCTTCATTTGCCATTTCAGAGCCCTTTTGTGACTTGGTTAAATGATGCCCTGTTGGTTGTACAATATTCACCCCTTCTTGCTTATATGCTTATGGAAAACTGACATATACTGGCAAGGCAAACCCTTATTATTATTCAGTGCAGGATTCCGGTGACAACAGCCAGCCACTCATCCCTGTCCCCCTCTCACCATGCTAGTTCTCCTCCTCTCCAAGAGTCCCATCTGTTGTTGGAAATCTATTTATTGATAACTATTTGCTTCTCTTGGTTTGCTTTTGTGCCTCAATTTAGCTCCCTGAGCCATTCCAGCTTTTCAAGTGTTTGTCTATCAATTCAAATTGCCAAGTATAAAGATGCTAGGCTGGTGAAATTTGAAAGCAAAGTCTTTTTAAAGTGGTTCATGTAGTTCGGGTGAGAAGAGTCTGCCCAATTGCAATCAAGCATTCAAAGGCTTAATATGGTCATCTGCTAAAAATTAATTTCACCGCCATTCCTGCGCACTTTGTCCTGCAGAAACAATTAAAATGTGTCACCAAATTGGTGCTTTGACAGAAGTTGTCTCATCCAGATATGTTTCTCACCTCATTACCAAAAGTTGACCTATGATGATTGAATAGAGCACTTTTTTTATAATTCAGAAATTTCTGAACAGTCTGAAATGTGATCCAAAAAGCATGATGTTCCATCATGAGTTGGAGCTGAAGAAGGTTTTTATGGGTGACACTAGTAAAGGTTGAAGCTAACAATGATGGAACACCATGAGAAAATGAATCTGAACTTTTCCATCAGTGCAGAATGGTTCTAATGAAGTGAGAAAATATCAATTAATGAAAGAGGGAGAAGGGGTGGAGAGGAGCAGAGGAGGGTACGTTAAGGGTGGAGAAGGATCAGGGGCAAGAGATAAGAACAAGGTAATCAAGGAGAAAGGTTGTTGAGGATGAAATTCAGGAAGTGAGTGTTTTAAAAGAGGTTTCTTACACTCCACTGCATTGCTAAGGAGGTCAAGTTGAGCATGGCAACAAACCGCCGTGTTTAATGATTTATCTTCCTAATCTGATGCAGATCATTAGGCAGAGGCCCCAACAAGGCAAGCATAAAAACATCAGTGAATCTGTTTTCGCAAACAAAACAACACAATTCTCCAATCTGCAGCACTTGCTAAGTATGTTTGGCCGCCTGCTTGGATGCGTACAGTAAAGTCGAAAAAATTGATCTTTTTTTTTTCACTGAGAGCTGCCAGAACCTGACAATGCCGAATATATATAAGTCCTATTTATTGCCAGTTCCTCTTCAACTCCTTACTTCATCTCTTTTTTGCAAGCCATGTGTGATGGGCTGGTGATTGAATTTTCTTATTAGCAGTGACTGATCAGGATGGGTATGTGGCAGCAGGCGGCAAGCTTTGAGGGAGAACCAGCCCAGCTGAGACACAGACCCAGACTCACTGTTGGTAAGTCACCAGCAGGACAGACACGGAGGAATGCAAGCCTTCCTGTTGTGCGGAATTTGTGTGTGACTGTGTGCATCTCTCTCTCTCTCTCTGTGCTAATGCTGGAGCCTGTCACATAGTCTCCATTATAAATGACCATGGCTCACTGGGGCAGCTGGACCAAGCATGGGGCAGCTGGGTAATTTGGAGAGTTGTGGTGAGCGGTTGGTTGGCCCAGCTGTGTTAGCTGAGCTGGTGAAATGGGTCTAGATTGCATGATAGAGAGTGTGTGTCCACACGTATGTCCACGATGTGCAGACGCTCCTGGCAGAATGGCGGCACCAGGGGCAGCTCATCTCAAATCCTTGATGCAGACAGCAGGAATAAACAGGCCTGGAACTGAGATGACACTTCACTGAAATATTGATCATCCTCCACAGCAGAGGGAGAATCCACAGACAGACACAAAGATGGATAGAAGAAACACAGCAATGCAGATTTGAGGGAATCGGTTTCTCAACAAAACCTTCTGGCGGTGCATAGCAATACATAAACATGCTTTAAATCCTTTACTTTGAACCCCACACTGATAATTTGCCGGGATGTCAATAGATGCTGCATAATTTACTCCCATTGATTCTGTGTCGACAACTCATATATTGAGGGTCCTGATATGTAGTATAACTTTAAATAAATAAACAGATAGCCAAACCACAGTGTTGTAAAGGGAAATGCAGCAACTTCTCTGGCTACACCAAATAAATTATTCAGCTTACAATCAACTCACGATATCTGCTACAGCACGCACATAGACACACACACACACACACACACACACACACACACACACACACACACACACACAAACACACACACACACACAAACACAAACACACACACACACACAAACACACACACGCACGCACACACACTGCAGGTGTCGGTAGAAACAAGGAAGGATGAATTGCTGAATCATTCACCCCTCCTGTCATTTGAAAAATAAAACTTAGGATTGTTCCATCTTGTCACAGTAAAGTCCTTAAAATATCGTTAGAAGCCAAGTTCCTTTCAACAAATCAATTAACACTATCTCCCTGTGATGCAGCTGACAGAGGAGAGGGAGAGGGAGAGAAAACCAGAGGCACTGTGAAGAAGGAGAGGGCATGTGGAGGGAAGCACAAAAAGGAGAGGCCTTTGTTTTTCTTTCTTTCTGCCTCTCTCTAATTAGACAGGCCAGTGTGAGCAGAATCCCAATGGCTGGACGCAGGGAATAACACATGTAGTGTAGAGGGGAAATGAAAAGCAGAGAGGGGGACACACCGTGGCACCAACCTGAGCCTACACAGTGGAGAACGCTGGGAAGTGTAAATAAGGTCTGGTGCTGCAAGAGGGGATGACAGAAATTAGGCAGATGTAAAGCAGACAGATGGGGAGGTTGAGATCGTCTGGGTGGAAAGGTGAAAACAGAGAGGAAAAAGAAAACTAACAAAACTCTGTGTGTGTCTCATTGCAAACAAAATGTAATTCGGGAGAGATGCTGCAGAGTGCAGCAAGCAGTGTCTCCCCATCCTTAATGGCTGTCAAAGACCCTGATACTCTTTGCTAGTTATACTTCTTTCTGAGTGAGAGGCTCACTCAAAGGACAGCTGTGTCTGGCTTTTGCAGAAAATGTCATCCAGATTTTTGCATCAAAATATCTGCCCAATGTCCACTACCAACTTTTTAGGAAGATATATTATGAAGTCACATGCGACATGTACACCATGTCTCCTTTATCCTATAGTATCTGCTCATGTGAACAAAAGCACGATTGTGGCTATGTTGAGGTGACTTAAAGCACAACATGGTAAAAACAGCTGGCTTCAAGTATGGTAACTAAGGTGAAATGAAATGTGAAATGAAATTGAGATAGGAGACAAACACCTGGGCCTGAATCGTGCAGTTATGCAACCATCCAGCTCACACACCTTCACTAGTTGCATAGGTTAGTTTTTTTAGTATAAGTTGCAATAACATGTGGTTTGTGGGAGACAGAGATGCAACACAGGGAGTCTTTTTTTCAATACACACATCTGACCTGACAAGTTATACTCACGGACTGACTATCAACACACTCCCTTATGAAACCTTTCTAAATTGCCCTGTGTTTAAGAGTAGCTGGAGGCAGCAACACTTCCTAAGACGGAGCTGTAATAAAAAATAAATAAATAAATAAAGTCAATATTAGTAACACTAACAATGCTTAATTTCATGTTTAGCAAGTGTATTAACTTCAGTGTATTCTGTAAGTATAAAAATAAACTAGGGAACAGCAAAGAATTTGATTGAATTACAGTGGATCTGCCATTTAAAAGTACTGATAGACATAAACTCGTGAAAATGACTTGGCACACAGACATAAGGTGATCAACGGTGAAGATACAGTATCTGGACTATCGCAAAATCTTGTGACAAATAAACCTTTGATTCCCGATACACAAGAGCATTTTGTAACTTTTTTTTTTTTTTTTTAATAAGTGACACCTCTCTCTGTTGTTCAGCAGCAGGTTGGTGAATGTCGCTGCCAGCTGTGTCAACGTTCAGCTTTAAACTATGGGCAAGGTATGAAAAAGCTTTTCTGCAGAATGTTTGGGGAACAAATGGATTATATGCCTCGAGCTCAGCTTCATCGTCATAGGCCAGATTTGTCATTCTGCAGGATTTAAAATGTCTTCCTCCAAGCTCTTAAAATGGCTTTCCTTTATTTGTGCCACTATTTGCCAATGAGTCAACACAAGGCTGATTTTTTCCCCAGCTGCTGAGAAGAGGATTTCCAGACTGATGAATTTAAGTAAACCTGATTTCAGTTCAATATTATTAAAGCAAATTTTAAAGCAAAGACTTTAATACCAGAAATACGCAAAGAAAAAACCTGCACGATCACATAGAAAATGATATAACATATTCAAATAAAGTAGTTCAACACTTATATTTACAGTGACTGAGGAGAATCTCAAACAGATTGCGCTGCTTAATACTGAGGAGATCTAAGGTGGCTTCATCAAATATTGAGCTGCTTTTCAAACAGAACTGTCAGACTGTGATTGAGAATAGCAAACTTGAAAGTGAGATAATACATCAACACATTCGAACCTGCAAAACAGTCATGACCCATTTCTACCTGACACCTTTTTCAACACCTAAGTTGAAAGATGCATTATTAACAGCATTGATCTTTCATTTCCTGAGTGCGTGGGTGCATGTGGCAACAATTGTGTGAGTGCTGTTCATTACAAAGAAAAAGGAAGTCTTGCAAATATGAAGAGCCAAATGCAATGACCCCTAACAAAGATATAATAATGCTGTCTTTTGACACTTTTTTGTACCATACAAACAGTTATGAAAGAATTTCTCTTCACCCTTCGCTCTTTCAGACAGTAGGAAGTTCATGTCCAGTCAAGTGGAAGCATAGCTGACATTTGATTTCTGTGAATGAAAACAGCATTTCTTTGGGTGTGTCTGTGGGTTCCTATTTCAGCCCTTTCAACCCACATACAATGCTCAGATTATATAAAAGGTATCCGAGGGGTTGGTTGCCATGCTTACATGTGGTTCTTTCATTCAGCACAGTGGCTGTAAAGTCTATTTTCTAGCATCACATTAAATTGACTTGCCTAATGGTGTCCTGTCTCTAAATGAAGGCAAGGAAGCCTTGACCGTAGCCCCCCACCCTGACACAAAACCTCACTGTGGATTATCCATCTGTTTCAATTTTTTCAGAACTGTAATTAAATTTCCTAACAACCGAGGCAGTATTACTGAAGGGGACTGGACGCTGAGTGGAATTGAAGTTCTGAGCAGCGAGACCTCTATAATAAAGCTTATTCATATATCATTTAAAGCATATAGCATGTCACCATGTAGTCGCCAAATGACCTGACCCCAAAAAAAGGGTGGTGTACTGTACTCTGTATGGCAGCAGCAATAATCCAGTTGAATATGAAACGTGGTGGAGATCGCAAAGACGCAACACATGTATTTTAATGAGGGAGACAATTAGTCTGTGATTCTGAGGGTTCATGTGTATGAGATTGTTAATTTCAATTACAGGATACATCAGTATCCACCTTAGTTCTCTTCCTCCTCTGTTGGGAAATCTCAGAAGTGCCACCATATTAGGGAACATAACTGTGTAAGGAATAGTTTGGTAAGCCTGCAGTCAAGCCCAACAGAACACAGTTACACCAGTTAAAGGAAGAGAAAATATAAGCCTACGCTTTGAAGATGGGAAAACAACTGCTACAAATAACGTTTGAATATTGGGAGCTTCTTCCTTGGCCTGAAGATGATGATCCTTATTTTTATATAAAGGGGACCACGAGTAGTCTAAATAGCTTGGTGTCTTGCTAATGAGGGAAATTGAGTATTTGTTCGAAAAGTTTGCAGTAATAAAGGCCTGAAAGCAAAGACCTCAATCTAACAGGTGATCTATATTTTACCCCTAACCTCAAGCTCAGTTTGGTGACTGAAAGGAGGAGATTGATCCTCAGGGAGTAGACGAGGAAAAGTACCAATTGAAGTGGCTCGGCATCTGAAAATAAACCTTCACCGTTGCCGACAGTTGGGAGAGACAAAGACAGTTAACCAGCTTTTCTGTTCTCTTAGATAATCAAGCAGTCATGGGAATTCGCTTGCTATCCGACTTAATTGGGGTTTAATTCCTTTGGGAGGATTGTTGCAGGGAGTCGTTTTGTTCCGATATTCTTGGGTTGAGAGGTGAGTTTACTCCAGTTTGTGATACTATTGAACACAGTTGTGCGCCACACAGTTTCCTATTCATGACGGTTTGATTGAGCTGGGATTGCTGTTTACAGCTGATGCCTTCCTTCTGGCTTAAGTGGCTTTTGATCTCCAGTGTGTGCTGGCACATTTGCGGGTGATGAGTTAGGATGAACATTGGCACATTAGAGTGTGAGATTTTCTGGTTTCTCCCTCCACGTGAGAGGGGATAACATGTCTTCAAAATCTTACTCATGTGTGACAGTAAGTAGGATCATGGGATTAATGGTGGGTGTCAGCCGCAGTTTTTGCAGGTGTTGTGTAGGGATACAGTGGTGGAAGTGAGATGGAGGCTCTTAAAATACCCGCATTGGTTGGCATTGGTCATCTATGAGATTCGGGTAGGACAAAAATGATGAGATTGCAGTGATGAGGTTTCATTCTGTATGATAGAATGATGATTTCATTTAAAAAAACTAAAAACATTTTGAAGTATGAAGGCAATTGGAGAAAAGAACATCTGGTCTGCTCCCTACTGGCACCACACCCCTTAAAGAGATTACTGGGTGGAAGATAGATGGATTAATGTAAACAAGATAGAAAAAAAAGAAAAGAAAAATGAGCTAGAATACACTCATCCACTTCCACAATTGCTGCAGCAAAACTGAAAAACTCCAACATGAAGGCTTTGCAGTGGCAACAAATGGCTCCACTCCCTAATCTTTACTGTAATGCCATTATTATTGGTGACATGGTGTCAGCTCAAAAGCCATGATATTGTGCATCACAGAGTCATTTTGTGTTCATATTTTACAATTGGATGGGGAGAGAGAGTGGCTTGGTAGGAAAAGAAAGGAAAACAAAATTAATCTAACGAGCTTTTGCTTGTTAAGTACGTGCTCTGTCTCCAGCTGAATGACAATGATGAGACATCCGCTTATACCATGATACGCATTCTGTTGTGAATAAATGAATATGTGAGCACACTGCAAAACAAAAGGCAAACAGACAAATTAATTCAATGAAATGAAAAGCCTGCATTGCCAGATAAGCCATAAGGCTTCACTGCTGATGTATGAAATATGTCTGCGTGTGGTGAGCCACGTGGACATGTTACATTCTGTCTGTGCAGTGTCCACTGTATAGTAGGCTCGTAATTTCTTCCATCATTAACCAGGCATCTCCCTGGCGTAGTGTTTTGGCTGCTTTCTCTGCATATGGGCAGAGTAAATGCCAGGGCCAACAGAGGTAAGAGAGCGGCAGATAAAAAAAACAAAACTTGAAAAAAACTTGAGAAAATGTAACTTGTTCTTACAACTTTGACACGCATACTTGGCCTAAGAGAAAACAAGAGGTTTTGGCTGGACCGCAGCAGAACGCCAGCCTACATGCCCGAACGTCTGTCACCGACTGACTATCTGAGTGATGAAGTTATACAATTGGTCGGCTGAAAGAGTGTTGGATTTCCCCCACTGTCTTTTGCACTTTCATAATTAATTGTTTGAAAAAAAATGATCAAGTCATCAAGAGGTAATTTCCCCCCAAAATTAAAAGATCAGCTTCAATTTGAATCTGGCTGTATTAAAAAAAAACTGTGTACGGTATGTGAGCACAGAGAGTTGGAGAGAACCAAACAGAAAAGGGGATGACACGTCATGATGATGTCATATAGGCTCAGGTGCATTGTGCCGTCCATTGATATTTGATTAGCGACTTTGCGAGCAGGCTTCAGCTGCTTTCCGTCAAATGTAGTTGTTTCGAGTGGTTTTCCACTACATGCTCATCAAAAATTGATCATGCACACTCCAGCCTTATACCAGGTTTTGACCTTGTCTCGTTGTCATAGGGATCTGCAAAGTGAACCCATGCATGTGTATTTGATGAGCAACAGTTTCTGAAAAGTTTGGACTAGGGGCTTAAGAATAAATATGTATAATGTGTCGACTCCCAACTAAAGTGGGGAAGATGAGAGAGGGAATCCATACCAAGAACCACATTGAGCCAGGCCCTCACAGCATTGCATCAGAGCCCGGTGGCGACCCAGGAGGTAGGAGGCTGCACCTCCAGCTGCAGCAAAGCCACTTGGTTATCAGGACAGTTAAAACAGCCACAGTTCTTGGCAAAGAGCTTCAAAGAGAGGGGGGACCTGCAGGGGGAGTCCTGTCTGATGGGGGAGGTGATAAAGTTCAGCGGTCACCCTGCCAGCTTCCTCAGAGACTTAAAGCAGGGACGAAGTATTGTGGGCAAAGCTGAAAAAAAAAATCTGAGAGAAAGAGCTGAATGGTTAAAATACGAGGTGCACCGAGTGACTCAGAATGTTGGATGTTTAGAATGGAGGAGCCCTTGACGAGAGCTTGCTCTCCGAGCTGTGAGGATACAACACATATACTTTATTCCCTATGGTACCTATCCTTGACTTCTGATGGAGCCCTTGAATTTTTTCCTGACATTATGTTGCAAACTGACCTCGAACTGTTATAAAGTGCTGCGGTGTGGGAGGTTTGTATTCCGACTCCATAGAGACGGAGAGAAAAAGAGAGGACAGACGTTTGCAGCATGTGACTTATCTACCGGACAAGCTATGGCAGCATCCTCGCAGCATGCTGTTTCGCCTGAATGAGCTCGTATGGTGACCAAGATGGGCAGTGTCCTCATCACTCAGTGTAAACAAAGCCTGCTTGATGTATGCAGAGTTTTCAGGAAGAAAGGACCTTACATGAAATCAATACTGAACAAATCAAACTGATGTGAGGTTAACAGCGTGACCTTGACATTTACACAAGTACAAATGAATTCATATGAACACAGTGAAGAAAAATGTATGTGCCTGCAAGGCATCTACAGTGTAAATATGTTGACTCACAAAGAGTGGCCAATTTTCTGGACAATGAATTCACATTTTGAGCATTTAAAAGTTAACATGATACTTATTATTTCTTGAATAACTGATATTCTTCCTTGTCCACTGATGACTCATAAGTATTGCAAGACCCAAATGGTATGGACTGGCAAAGGGCCACATTAAAATGCAGCTCAGCAAATACTCGTTATTTTTACACTTGTACTGTCAAAGATGAGGAAGAAAACTCTGCATTGTATGAGGGTATCACTTCAGATAAGTGGAGTGTAAAAGAAAAAGAATGAGAGAATTTCAATGTATTCCATTTATGCCTCTGTTCTTCCCTCTGAAGTGTTTCCAGAATGAAGGAAAGGTACATGTAAAAGGTATTTAAGCATGAGAGTGGGGCTGGAATTAGTTAAAGCTACAAAATACTGCTGTCAGAATCCCTTCTGTTCAGTCACACAGCCCAAGACAGGCCTGCAAGTGACCTTGAATACATACATAAATGTATGAAGACATGGAGATTATATAGAAATATTTACATTTAGATACACTGGTGGGTCACTCAGACTCAGTCTCATATTCCATGTCTCAAGTTGACACAACTCTGACATTTCATTTCTCAAGTGTCAATTGTACATTGGGGATAACTGCACAGATTTCAGTTGTAAAAAAAAAGAAAGAGATTGTTCTATCAAAGGTTTAAAAAAATTGTACAATTCAGAAAAAAAATGTATTGATAATACCCCAGACACTGACAAAAAGTATATTGTCTTTTTGTGTCTCTTTTTTGTCTTTTTGTGAGATTTTAAATTTAAGATTCATAAATTTGAGAAAATTCCTCTTGATTCATTCATTTCCCCAGTAGTCTTTTATCAGCTCATTAGGGGGCAGTAACCTTTTCTTGGTGACGTCCCGCTCTCGAGCTGTTTGACCACCTTATACCTTGATAATCACATTTTTCAATTGACTGCATATAGTGATCATCAATTCAATTATTCTTTCCACACCTGACGCATTTTAGTCAGCTCCGAGTAACCTAAAACATTATTCAGTTTGTGTTATCTGCCATACACCCTTCATTAAATCTCTCATTAACTTTATCTTGCAGCTGAAACAATGGAGAGCATTAATAACTTTATGACTTTTCACTAAAATGTCCTCTGGTTCTTTATCCTCTGCTCTATCCCGTTCACTAGGTGCACTGCTTTCTGTCTCCCCTATTCTATATGTATCATGTCATATCTTATATTCACAGTCCACCATCTGTAGATACATACATACATTAAGTAAACAAAATACCATAAAAATTCAGCATCTCCAGGGGTGAAAGGCCATTAGGTGGTTTACAAGGAGCCGTATGCTCTGCCTCTGAGTCATTACAAAAATGATGGACATTGCAGATATCACATGTTTTTTTCTTCTGGGTCCCAGATGAGAGCTTTACACTCTGAAGATCTTCACAATCCACTGACCACCAGTGTGATTTTTAAACCCCAATGACCTCAGACCGTTGCTATAGTAAACATTCACAGTATGTTTACTATATGGATTGTTGGCTGCACGGACAGGCTGTTTCAACCAAGGGGAAAAACTCTTTTGATTTGGGGATGATATCCATGTTGTTTAGTACCGTCTGTACTGCTGATAGTGCAAAAGTAAACTCACCAGTGTACACTAATTTTCACAGTGAGACGCCGCTACTCTCTCTCCGACTGCAGCCCTGCCAGTCAGGGGCTTCCCTTGTTGTCAAAAACTAATTAGAAAGAGCTCGCAGACACACACTGCAGCTAAGACTGAAGTAACACACCGCGATGAAAAGCTTGTGTTCTGCAGTTCAACTCTGGCAGAACAAAACCAGGTTCAATACAACTGCAGTGATCTTGAAGTTACTGAGTCCTGCAAAGAAAAACAAACCCTGTATTAGTTTTAAGCACGGTGGATTCTATCAGCAGCTGTGTGGCTGTTTAAATTAATTGGATTTTTGAAGATAGACAGAATCTATGATGTTGGTAGGTCAAAGTGTTGACAGTGATTGTGTCATATGTGTATAAAAATGTGTTTTGCTATAAAACTGTTAAAAAGATGGAAGAAAAAACAAGGATTATAATGTCAGCACAATGTAGGCTACACAGCTAGAGATGGTTTTGGTACACTAGACATGTCTAAAATCAAACATAAGGAGCAAAGGTCCATTTTTAGTTGAAGGACTATGTATGGTAAACAGTATTTGACTTTGCTTTTAATACATCTTCTGTTCTTTTTCAATGACTGTCCACTTATTTATCAATAGATATTTATCAATAGATATAGAAAATGGTTATTTCAAAAAAAATATTGCATGGTCCTTGAAAAAGCTTATCCTGTAATAAATGAATGGTCAAGTGTGATGTTTTACTTTTTTTTTAAAAATATTCTGCATAAGTAGTATACAAACTGTATTTTGGTATTTGTTCATATTTCCTATTTTCCATCTGAATGTTTTTTTATGGCATTGCTTGGCAACAATGTAAAGCTTCCTTTAATCATTTTTATTAATGTGTTGATTTTTTTTTGTCACCGCAGAATTCCTTTTCTGCAATGAAACTCAACTGACCCAATGTGTGAGTATTTCTACAGTGTGTTTGAAATGGTATATATGTCTATATGAGTGCGTGAAGCAGTAATGTGTAAATGCATTCAAAGAAAAAGAAGGGAATTCAACGATATTTGAATGGAGTCAGCAGATGCAAGTCATTCCCACAAGGTCATAATTAATATCACATTCTCAAAAAGCGTGAGTAATACTGATATGGGGAATCTTGTTTACAGTCTTTCCTTTTTCAAAACCAAACGCTGTGATATTTTTCCAAACACCTCCGCCCACGCTGATGCAGCAGAACCTCAAAAGTCAGTGAGAGGGTGAATAGCCTCCAGTATGAGGAGGAAAAAACAAACTTCATCCAGCAGCCCCTGCGGCACAAGGTGTGTGTGTGCGTGCGTGTGTGTGTGTGAGCGTGCAGACCAACAGAGTACTGATTCTCTCTCTGGATCATTTGCTCTGGCACAGCAGCTCACTGTATACTGTATTTAGTATTTAGCCAAAAGTGGTGTAGAGCTACACACCATTTCCTCATGTTGTTTTAGGGCATCAAAGGTTTATTCAAGTATCTACCTCAATTATTTAAACTGGCCATGGTCAGTGGTTGGTAGAAAGATCATTTATTTATGGCAAAGTGCAGCCGTGTTTCATTCAGGGTAGGTCGGTGGGGAAAAAAGTCAGAGGGAGCTTTGTTTTATTTTGTTGATGACAGTGAGAGCGACAAGGATATGTTTTGTCTTTGTCTCTATCCTCTCACCCTGTCTCTCTGCCACACCATCTTACAGTGAAAGGAAAAAATCTATCCTCAGATGTTCTTACACTGTTACACATCATCTGTTTGTGATTTTCAACTTGAGATGAATCTCAACAATTTTCATTTTTTTTTTCTGTTCTGGGTCCACTTTGTTTCAATTTGTCTCATACACATTTACTCCAGTCAGTGATTTACCAGATTCACTTAATCCAGGTGTCAAATAACAACAGAAACAACCAAGGATTATCTTCTCTTCAGGGGCTTCAAGGCTCATTTATTGTAAAACTGTTAGATTCATTATCACAATCAGAAATGCTAAATGTAGATTTGTATGTGGTCTTGAGCTCACCTCTCCGTTTAACATCATTCAGCACCTTTGTACAACAATAAAACAAAAACTAAAAATACCAGCCGTCCCTCCGTGCTGTGCAACTGTGCACTTACATACATTATTTTGTGATTCAATATGCTGTACCAATGTCAACATTATACCTGAAACAATAACCTGGGTTATGTTAAATTACATTATTTCTTGCAACTCTCTAAAGTTGCAAGAATTATAAAATATACATTCAGCATTAATAAAGCCTTGGATTATGATTCAATGATTTTTGAGACTTGCATTTTTGGAAGTGGTCCCTTTATAATGTATCATGTCTCTATCAGGGAACAAAAACTATAGTGTTTACCAAGGTCACAATCCTGCATTTTTGCAGTTTAAAAGTCGAGGCAGTTACAAGTTCATATCACATCTTAGTTCCTCAAAGTCCATAAGTGTTGGCTGAAGACTGTCAGAGAGAAAAATAAGACGATGCTGGGGACTGTGTTTAATGTTACCATTGGAGGATGCCGAAATCTGAAAAGTTCAAACTTGCTTTAAAGAGACAAACAGAGGCATTACATTTCCACCCCTGGCTCACTCTTGGTAAAAGGTGGTGGGATGATGAATTTTGGCACCGTGTCCTGGCATTTAAGAAAAGAAAACTGATTGGCCTGATGGGTACAATAAAAGGTCAACATTTCTCATTTTACAGGATGAGGCATCCTTTTACTGATTGTTTCAAGAGGCGGGCTGCATCCTGCTCCGGCTGTATGGAGTCAACAATAAACCTGTCCACGTCCCCTCCCTTACTCGGTGCACCTTCTCCCTCCGCTGCACTTTTCACAGCCCCGGAGACCTTACGCACTGTCAGCAGTTGCTGCATGCAAACTGTCCTCATTAAACACTTTTATGATAGTGATGAAAGAAACAAAATGCCATGTTAAGGGGCATGAATCAACAGCCCTCCAAAAACTGAGGCTCCTTATACAGACGGCACTGCATCGTTTGTCACTCTCCAGATCCATGGCCTTCTGACGACTGTAGGTTGACTGAATCACTTCCTCTCAGTCTTTCACCTCCAGAACAGTGAGCCGTATCTCTTTCAATGAATCGTAATAGTGGGGAGGAACTGGGAAAATTCTCCATTTATAACTTCAAAAATCTGATGTGAAGGTAGAAATCAAAAGTGATCTCGATCGCCTTATGTGTTTTTTTTCTCGCCATCGATCACTATGTAGACTGCCCGGATGATTTATGTTGTCTCCACATAACAAGAGTAAGTCATGCCACTCGTTTTCACCCTCCACACTTGGAACCCAACAATAAACGATGCACTACATAAAATATGAGATTGAAGGCTTTTCCTTTTTTTAAATTTATTTAAATTTACGGTCATTTAGTTCTGATGGTGCCACAGTGGTTTGGACAAACTCATTTTGATGTTTTGCAGCCTCTGACACAACTGAGAGCAATGTATGCAACAATGCCACAGACATGAAAGCAGTTAAGATCCAAAAATATTACGTAAATGTGATCAGATATGATCACACTAAGTAAACACATATACTACTGAGGCAATACGGACTCTATTTTTTTGTGAGTCATCATCATGGAGAGGATTTGTGTCTGATGACGCCACTGAGTGTGGGTCAATAACAAAACCACACCTCCCATACCACACGCTCGACATTTCACAGAAGCCACACTCTGATCCGCTCCTCGTCTCTCTCAAGAACTGCCACTTCCTCTTTCTGTTCACTTCTATTCTTTCTAATCTAACATCAAAAACTATTTCTAGAAACCACAATAATGTTCATCGCAGCTTCTGTTCAGCATTAAATGTCTCTAATTCCCTGCTGTATTGTGATGTAGGTTAGAAAAGACCTCATGGAGAAATAGGATGGCCTTGGCAGGAAATCGTGTTAGTCACTTTGACTATATATGCTGGGTGCTTTGTTCTCATGACAAGCATATCAATGGATGGTCCATCAAAATGTATATTATATTGTTAGTGCAAAATTCATGTTGAAACAATATAATTTCAAAATAAAGGGCTATTGTACTTGTGATTCCAGTTCAAGTATTGTGTAAAACATGGTTGTATTGTGGACACAAGATAGTTCTGTGTCCAAGTGCTGCAGTATGCTTTGATTCAGCAAACAAGCAATAACTATTGTTTTTATTTTGGAGGATGAAGAATAATACTGCACATTCCCTCATTTTGCACAATGGGAGCCATGTAGTGCCTTCTTTAGAGAGAGAGAGAGAGAGGGGGGGGGGGGGGTGGGGGGGTAGATCTCCATGGCCCCTTGCACACAACAATGCTCATTGATTGATTGCCAGTACCAGGACCAAAACCCTTCCAAGGACAAGTGGCTTCACACAACCATCCAACACACACACACACACACGCGCACACACACACACACACGCGCACACACACACACACACACACACACACACACACACACACACACACACACACACACACACACACGTCTCTCCAGCGTTTGCTTTGAACAAGTCTCTAAAGTACACTGTGTTTGCCTTTGTGTTTGATGGCAAATTCTTTACAGGAGCAGCTGCAAACCCTGAGCCTCCCTCTTTACTAAAAGATGGCTCAACAGAGTCCGACCCTACTGCTGCTGGAGGACACACACCTCGCGGTATGTTTTTTTAATGGAATCTTTAAATGCAGCAGACTGAAAGAAGATTCACTATATAGACAGCCTTGTCTATGAAATGTTTTCTTACGTTTGGTCTGGGGCTGCTCTCCATGGTTCCGGTTTAGTTCCAATTAAAGAAATTCTTAATGATACAGCAGAGAATGATATTTTCGACAATAGTATGCTTTTAACCTGTCCTGTTAACATCACAATGCTGAGCCCTGCTCCTAACATTTTTTTAGCCGAAAAGAGGTAATTATAGGGGAAGATCAATTTCCACAGTTTAAAAAAGACATCCACTTCAATGTTCAAATGTCCGCTTTTTAAAAAAGAAAATACTGTATATGTTGTTTCCCATAAACTCAAGCGAATAAAATTGCCTCAGTCCACAAGTGTTCTTCTGTCTGAGCCGCTGATGAATTTGCCTGCTCTGTTCACGAGGGACTTGACTGGGATTCAGGTACATAAAAACAGTGTAAATCAATGGCTCCCAATAGTAACAATTTCAGAACTACAGTAGAATTTACTTGGCAGACAGATTTTAAACCTCTGCAAAAATGCTGAGCTTCAAGAAATGACTTTTTTGTCTGACAAGCAAAACAAAACCCCTTTTCACAGTGCATTGTTTCAATACATAACATTAATCTCTGAATATCCAAGCAGCATTTGTTCCTGCAGAAAAATGTTGTGTACATGTACACAAGCAAGACCCTCACTCCTATGTGTGTTTGTGTTTGTGTGTGTGTGTGTGTGTGTGTGTGTGTGTGTTTGTGTTTGTGTGTGTGTGTGTGTGTGTGTGTGTGTGTTGGTATGTTGTGCCTCTTTTGATTCCTGCTGTTTTTCCCCTTCTGTCTCTATTCTGTTACCTAAAACATGAGGACTTCTCCTCACCAGGCCCGTGCTAACATGCATGTAGCGATCTTCAACACCGTGACTGAGCCTGCACATATCACAGACCAATCCCAGATATATCCCCCAGTCTGCTTATCTCACATCCACTCACATGCCTGGAGGCATGTTTGGATTGTACGCATGCAAATACACAAAAACCACCTGGTGCCGTAGGGTGTGCATGAATATACGAGTGGCGGAAGTGATGGGTAGTGTTATGAGATTTATGGGTAGAGGCGCTGCAATGCAGGCGGTGCCATGGGATGGGGTGGAGGGACAGACTGCTACCAAGCAGCTGTTGGGCTCTGCTGGCCTGCCCTGTGTTATTTATTACAGCGCTGGTTAGGATCTCGGCGTGGTGTCTGAAAAGTGGGTCAGCATATTATCTACCTCCCTCCTTTGCTTCTTCCCTCAGTCACTATCTCACGCTCCTCGACATGTAGCCCTTTCACTAACACTGACTCTTTCTGACGTCTGTTCCACTACATATCTCGCATCCTCTCTCTCTGTTTCACGTTCTCCACCTTCTCTCATGCCTACCCTTTAGGCCTCTTGTTTCTTTCCTCAAACTTCATTCGCTTTCGTGACACCAAGCTGATCATTTTCATTAGTTTTAATCCCCCTTTTCCTGGCTGCAACTCTGCAGTTTCCCCATGTAGCACCAACGACAAAGTGAGGAAGAGAGAGTGGGGAAAAGGGCTGGAGGTATCCAGTAAACAGCAGGAGTAAAGTACTGCAGCCCAGACACCCAATGAGCTAAATTTGCAGCCCTCCACTGTGATTCAGGATTCACCTTAAAAATTATAATTGCGCAGTGTTCACAGGAGAGTACACACGCACGTGCACCGCCTCACACTCACACACTGAAGTGCACACAAATACAAACAACGTCCCGTGCTCAAAGGCTGTTCACAGACTGTTCACAATTAAATCCCCCTGTTGTGCAGGAATATGTTCAAGCATTTTCTGAATTCTCTAGTGACTTCTCTCTACTGACTCCTCAGAGCACATGATCACTAGGCCACGGGGCCGTGAGGATGTACCTGCTGAGTCATCAAGGTTTCTCTTGAAATGTTCCTGGGTTTGGTTTTGGACCCTCAAGGTTTGAGAGCTGCCTGGTTCCCACAGCACTGAAGAACTGCACTGATGATTTGCAATCCCCTCACCGACCGGCCTGAAGCCTTAATCAGAACCTCAATCCAACCAGCCCCTGGGGCATGGGCGGGGCACCAGCCTATTCCCACAGCCAGGTTGCTAGGATACCACACTTGGATCTAATGAAAGTGAGTACCTGTGTATGACTTGCACCTGCTACTTAAAAATTATTAAAATCTGTACCAGCACTCTAATCTTTCTTTCCTATTCATCCTCATTTGAAGAGAAAAAGTTCAATCTTTGAAGTAATTTAAATAGTTCGCAAACACTGTCATTCCTTCTTCCCTCTCCAACAACAACAGCACAAATACTCTAATCCTATCAAACCCAGTGCTACTAAACAAGCTTTAAACAGTTTAAACAGTTTTTCTCAACCTTTCATGTTTTTGGACTGTCTTGAAAAAATAGAATAAAAAAACACAGAATCTAGGCCATGCAAAGTCTGAATGTTTCATTTTCAGCTTTTGGAAAAACACACATGCACGCGCACTGAGAATATGATTTTTTTTTTTTAATGTAAGCACTCCAGCAACACCTACCCATGGTTCCTCCTTCTTAGAACATGTGCTGCCTGTGAAGAGGAAATAGCTTTTGTGGCAATGCAACCAATTAAAGGGTGAGGTGCTACTCTTTGAAGAACTGCTGCACACAAGACAAAGCGCCATGTTTGTAATCTAGTCCAGTGTCTCCTCACTGGCCCATGCTCATCAATCCCGGCTACAGCAGGTGGCAAAGGGGCAGGGAGGAAAAGAAGTGGCGCTACGAACCAGGGTCACTTTATCATCACCCTGCACCAACCTACCACTCTCTCGCACCCTATTGCCTCATCCACAAGGTGCTATAAATGTCAGCAGTGCCCACCCCGCTCCGTGGCCATGCCCATATACTGAGAATCAACCCCCTGGGACTTGATAGATGTTCCTGTCCTTCGCTGTCCACTCTCCTGCTACCCCAGAGAGCAGAAGGCCATACACTCGGCTGCATTATGGGCCTCAGTCATGGAAGATCACTCATTCTGCGGAGAGACCGGTGTTTTGGTGGAAACCATTACTGCTACAACCAGTCAATGCAGGCTGTTCGATGCAGCGAAAAGAATCACCTTTAAAAAAAACAACTAAAAAAAACTGTTATGCCACTCACTTTGCATACCTGATAAATAATCTAATTTGTCAGCAAACAGACGCCGTCCTGTGGCATAAACATGTAAGATTTGCCTCGACACTGGCTTGCTCTGCTTGTCCCAGCTCCTGATAACAGCTATTGAAAAGCTCGTCCTGCAGGGCTGTGAAACAGCAGATGAAGCCCACTGCAACAGTGATAGAAGACTGGATCAAGTAAAGACCTACTAGCTATGTGGTACATGTCCCACTGGACCACTGCTCATCTCCTCCACTCCTCTCCTCACTGACATTTACTTACTGCATGCCCGTGTCACTTCCTAATATCTTTAAAAGAAATTTCTTGTCCATCTGTCACTTTTTCATCTCTTTCATTCTCCTCAAGGGCGATGGGTATTTTTATCCTTTTGTTTCTTGCTTGTGTCCTTTATTTTCCGATGCTGCTGAACACCCTGCTCCCTCACAGAAAGGACTCCGCTGATCTTTTGGCCCTTCACTTATTGTCCAAGTTTCACAGTCTACGGTAACATTAATTTTGGCTGTACAACAGATTTTTTTTTTTGATTTAGTTACAATTGGGGTTTCATCTTATTTGTGCTGAAACAATTATTTATTCAGTTCAGTTGATTGATAGAAAATGGGTTAAATCCACTGACCAACACCCACATACATCCTTCTGTGTGAAGTCTATACAGTCCACTGACACTAGTGATTTTGGACTATGGCAGAAAAAATTTAATTGGCTTTTGTCCAGGTGAATTTCCTTTCACCTGCTCTCCAGACCGGCTGAATAACTCATATTGATGTCCTCTCTCATGTTCATTCATATGGATGGCTGCATGCATGTGTGTGTGTGTGTGTGTGTGTGTGTGTGTGTGTGTGTGTGTGTGTGTGTGTGTGTGTGTGTGTGTGTTTGTGTGTGTGTCAAAGACCACATTTACATTCCTTGTCCTGTCTTGAGAGTCACCCGAAATGTGTGCTTGCTTGGCAAAAGTAACCTTGTTGGCCGATTGACTTAATGTCATTATGCTGCGGGTTGCATTGTGTGTTATGCAAACTCCGCTGTCAGGCTGGGACAGTCTTTGCTAACAGTGACAGGTACTGAGGGAGACAGAAAAAAAAAGAAAAGAATGTGAGAGATCAAGGCACTGCCATCCCTCTCATTGTCAGTGACTGCACAAGCAGCCATCTTGGACTAGGCAGACTACGGACACATGGCATCCTGACGGCTGCATCGTTAGTGTCATGGAGGAGCTTCATTGTCTTTGCCGGTACCATGGACAGCTCCGCTGAGGATTTGAGGCTCTGTCCTTTGGTGATTTCCTAGTACTGCATACGAATTGCAATGCTTCAGTCTTTATTTCCTTGAGTTGGTGTTGAAGCAAAATAAGTGTATGACAGAAAAAAAATGTGTGTATGAAAGCCTAAACCAGCCTTGGCCTGATTGTGTCAGGTTCAAACGTCACTTTGTGTATTGAGTGAGGAAGAGAGCATAAGCAGGAAAAAGCACAGAGGAGCTTTATGGGGGTGCCATCAGCCTTAATGGAGTCCGAGAGGCAGATGTACACCACGTTCTCTTGAATTGTTCTGTGGTGTTTTTCTCTCCCTATCTCCCTCATTTTCCCCTCCATCCCTCAATTGCCTTAACACATTTTAGAGCTATTAGAAAATGTCATCTGGAGCAGGCACACAGAATAACGCTCAGGGACAAACAGTAAATATTGACTCGACACCCATACTGCAGCACAGCTTACTACTATTATCCTCACTGTCACATTTAGAGTAATTTCATTCTTATATCCAACACAGCATCATGTTTCTTCCTCAGAGCAGATAGTCGCAGTCGCCCATTTCATATCTGTTCACATCTCACCGAATGTAAACAAATAAGGCCATTTTCCAGCTTCATGCCATCGCATCTTTTCACATTAATTTTCATTGTTCAACCTAGGCCACTGGTGTCAGCCGCTTGTGCCATAATCCACTACTGTGTATTCTGAGATGGCTCCCTCTCTTCTTTTACTCTTCCCTTGCCGAGCCACTTGTCTCTCTCTCTCTCTCTCCATCCAAAGCTTTATCTCCCCGACACACAGGAACACACATGGGCAGGTTTTTTTTGTTTTTTTTTACCATAATGATGTTAAGAAAATGCACATTTTAATTGGCCAAACTACAGTAGCTTTATTCATGTAGCATTTTCCCTCATCTCATTAGTATCCCCACTTCTCAGCCCATGAGAAAGAAAGAGGAGAGGAATACAGACTGTGCATTGTTTGGTGCCCTTGATGAGGCTTGCCGCCATAAATGAAAAATAAACATGTCTGTCTGGCTTGCTTCATGCTGTTCTGACATCAGCTACAAAGCCCCGTGGAAAAAGGGAAAATTAGCTTCTGACATGATCGTAGCAGTTGAACCTTGGATTGCTGTGTGCCTTCCGTCTCACACACACACACACACACACACACATGCACAAGCACAAGCACACGCACGCACACACTAAAGAAAAAGCACTTGACTGTATATCATGTGCGGTATATGACAAATCCTCTGCGCGGATACACAGATGCAGATGAAAGACAGTATCTGTCTGCACACCAGGTGGAAAACACGCAAACAGTTGGAAAGAACACCACTGTTGGGTGGAAGACGATTCCTCAGTACAAACTGTGAAATTAACAACAAAAAATAAGAACAGAGTGCGTGATGGATTGTCTGTGTTTACACGGCTGTCCAGTGTCAGTAAATTGGCAGTGCTCAGTTTGGATGTGTCTAGATTGTGCTGATTACAGTTGGTATGATTAAACAATTACACTGTTAAGGGAACGTAAGCACCAAGATCAATGCACAAAAAAACAAACAGGCAAAAAAAACCAAAACACACATTAGTGCTCAACAAGGACATGGCTGAGGACAGCACTCTCCGTGAATAGCTCATCTGACTACTGCTGTGTCATTCTTTGTAAAACACATCAGACATGTATTTAATTGAAGGCCTGAAACTCGGCATGTCTTTCTCTCTGGAGTAAAAGGGCTGAGTTCAGAGAGACATGGCGATGAGTGGCTGGGGACAGACTGGGCCACGTCAAAGAGCTTCCAGACAATAATAGTATAATATTTTGTACTTTAGAGATTCTCAGTGCGCACATGCACTTATACCAGTAAAGAACATAGTGCTTTGCATCCATATATTCCTTACATATTCCTGATGATTTAATTTAATTGATAATATACTGCCATCACACTCACATTTTAAAACATACAGTAGACCTCCTCCATAAATCTACTTTTGCATAAATTTCATATTAAACCAATACACCGGCTAAATGTGGACAAAACTAGTCTCAGCAATCACTCCTTCACAGCATGACACCAAATAAACAGGATTCATCCCTAAATAGCAAATGTGGTTACAGCTTGCAGGTTGCCCATGAAGCTGCAGCCGTCTGGGAAGCACAGACCCGTTAATCACAGCATGCTACGAACAAATGGCTGCGATCGGTCAGGCAGTTTTACCTGCCTTGATTCAGAACACCAGACCACACACTTTTAACACAAACAGTATCACAGCTTGCACTGTAAAATCATAGTAATAATCAAATCCCAAAACATAATCATGATTACTATAGCATATTTAAGTAAACACCCGCTTGCTACCAGCTTGCACTGTAAAATCATAGTAATAATCAAATCCCAAAACATAATCATGATTATTATAGCATATTTAAGTAAACACCCGCTTGTTACCAACACATGTCACTTTTCAGTGTAGATTATCCACCAGAGTGCATTATATTTGTAAATGTGTATGATAGCATTTTGAACATTATATTGCACATCACAATGTAGAATGTAGATTAAATAGAAAGAGAGATAAAAGATTCTTAATTAATTATGCGCTGATAAAAATATGAAAGATATTAACCACTGACTATCCATTAGCAAGTATACCTGCAGACCACATATGTAATACTGCATATCATATAATCAGGACTCCAAACATGAACAGATGCTGATGATGAGCTGGCACACCTAGGGTCTGAGAGAGATGATTAAAAGTGAGATATGATGCGTTAGTATCTATATTCATGAAATGCGGTGCACCGGCCCATGAGAGGGCTGCAGAAGGGAGAATAAAGGTGGAGCCAGGATATGGCTAGCAGATGTGCTATCCAGCAGGAACACAGGTGCAAGATGGTATAATGAGAAAAGAGTGGCCATGTGGACCAAACTCCCTCATCTGTTGCCATCCCTCCCCATGATGACTACATTTTGGGGTCAATTCCGCTCCATTTACCCCAAGTCCAGGACAAACTAGATTCTAAACCCAGCCATATGGAGTCCAAGGAATGACAGTAGAGCCGCTTGGCTCTGACCAGTTGGAAATGGACGACTTATGAGCAGGGCTTACCTGTGCTTACCTGCTGGCGCTAAAGCTTATATATAATTAGGAGAGTGCTAAAGAGGATGGGGAATCCATAGAGATCAGAGTAGCTGAATACTGTATTTGGCTTCTTAAAATAAACAGCAGCTACAATGTTTATTATAACATGAGGAAAGGGGGTTAAGTTCATCATAGATAAATAAATTATTTGCAGGCTACTGTCTTGTAATTTTGTATTGATACATATGTATACAAGCACAAGGTGGGTTAAAAACAGTGGAGACAATGTTGGATGTTCAATTTAAAACCAATGTTGGCAAGTTGTTTGTACCCAACCTGAGCTGTCGTCTCTTGAGGCTAACACTTCAAACACAGCCAATCAAATAGCTGTCTCAGGATAACCTAAGGTCTCGCTGTCACATTTTGTTACACGATTTTTGTCAGACCCATGTGAACCTTACAAGCCAGGAACCTGGTGGTATTAGCCATCATTCAATCAGCACCTCACTTCTCCATGGGGTATGAACAATGTTGCATGCCAAAGAGGACAGACAAGAGTGAAAGTATACTTGAGTAGGATTGCCCGGGCTGCCTGTTGTGTGCACACACATCTGTTCCAGCCTCTCAAAAGGCCCGAAAGTAATTACAGGATACAGTGTGATAATACTACAAGTCACTCACTCAGCCACACAGATGAGCGTTTGGAATTTGCAATCAACCTGAATTTCCCATTAGATCCAGACATGGCTTTTGCTGTGCCAGCGGCTGGTGCAAAGCTAAATATACGTGGGCACAAGTGCTGACCTGGAGCTATCATTACGTCTATTGTAATGCTGGATCACATGCTATCTGTTTTTGCCTTGTTTTACTTAACAAACATATCAGCTGCAAGATGCTGGCGTTCCGTCATTGCTCCGCTTTAGTCACAGGAGCAAAAAAAGGTCCGGTGGTGGGCTTTTAGAAGTGGATAAAACTGCATTTGCATTTCTGCCTTTTGAAGTTGCTCTTGTCTGACATGGCTGTTACGGATGGGTTGCACAGCAAATAGACTTAGCCAAGGCAAGGGCACATGAGGGAGATCACGTATGAGCCCTGGCAGATGAAAGATGGTTTTGCTACCCTGCTTGTGACAACAGCATGCAGTCACAGGGCTCTGCTTTGATGGCGGCAACCAATCCTCAGCATCTGTCCCATCCTCCTAACCTTCAATCCTGTAGACCAGAGAATCACCATCTCTCTCTCCCTCTCTCCCTGAAACGTCACCAGCAACTGCCCTTTTTTTTTCATCTACGTATCAGATTCATTTTACTATACACAGTGAACCCTCTGATTCCAGCTGTCATTGTTCATCACCATCAGCAATTACAGATATCTGAGATTAATACACTGGAATAGACCTGGAGAAAACTCACTAAGCATTGATTATAATGAAAGTGAAACTGGAGAATTAATGGCTCTTGGATATCAGAGTCATTTATCAACATCATGTCATGTGTCTGTTCTGTGTACCATCATCTTGGACTGTGGACAAATAGTTTGTATGAAAATAATTTGTATTTAGTCCTTTTTACATGGGGTTTATTTTTTTATCAAATCTCAAAGTCCCTGGCACCACCTAAGGGTTAATACCTTAACAGTAAAAAAATTGTATCTAGGAAAAGAGGACTCGTTTACACTGAACTTTGGAAAACACAACCTTATTCTTCAGAGCCGCCTGGTCTAAATAGGCCGTAGGCCCTCTTATGTAAACTGAGACTCTCTCTGAGTCCGTTTTGAGGGGTTGAATCTAGTTAGCCTCCCAGGATCTAAAGATGCCGATAAGATGCAGGATCACATGGACAAATGGTCTCTCCCTCAAAGGAACATGGTGAGTCATATGAGACGATAAAGTGCAGGTCTTTTAGGCCAAAGAAATGAAAGCAGCCCTGTGGTTTGCATCATTTCTGCATTTGACCTCTGAGCAGTAACACAGTATACACTACAGATGGCCTGCATGTGCCTCACTGCTCATTGCTCACCCAGGTAACATCTCTGTCACCTTGTTACCCCCGACTCACACACACCAGTCACATAGTCAACTGACAGGGCTAAGAGCTGGCATGTGTCCAATAACCATGGGCACAGCTCAGTGCAGCAGGGGAAGCTCCTACACAACTCACTTGAAAAAGCCCTTGGTCAATACACTCAGAACTGCCTCAAATGCAAATGTAAGCTTCGACAGAACATCAGTGTCACTTTTTGTGCCCAAAACATTTAGTCATAATTCAGTCAAACCTAAATACACAGACATAATACACACCATTTTAGATTCAGTGGGACTTGTACTTTCCAAGAATACAAATAAGCCCATTTCCATTGCAAATTCATGTCCATAAAACCTGCTTAGAAAAAAAAAAGAAAAAAAGAAGCTCCTTACATTTCAAGGTTTTCTTCACTTTCAACATAATACTGTGTTGTCGCTTCATCTAATGGAACACAGCATAGTTATTGGCTATTTCAGCATATGTAGTTTTCCAGAACATATACCAAGAAAGGCTTAAAAGAATTAAAATGAAAAAGATAGTCCTCTCAAACAAAGTCCTCTTCAAGACAGACATTGCTCAGAGGGTATTTTAAATTTTTCTTGTGTTCAAACAGCTATGATGCCTCAGTTGAATAATGTATAATGTTGTATAAAAATGTTTTGCATCATAATGAAACTGCAACGCTTTTCATAATACTGGCTCTATGGGAAGGCCTTCCACATTTGTGCATTACCTGGAGACCACTGTAGGTTGGAAACAGAGGGGTGAGGGCAGAGGTATACATTAGATTGCAATCTGCAATTTCACTGATAGATGTTAATAAATCTAAACCACGAGTACTTCAAGGTCAGCAGTTGGTGTTGTCCTACTACACAACAGTCATCTGTGAGCAGCATAATTATCCGCTTAATCATTACTGCAGGGGAAAACAGTAACAAGTAAAAAAATGGTGTTTTTTTTCTTGAACAAATGCTGTGTTTGCTATTTTTAAGAACCAAACCCTTCTGTCACCCAATCGCCTCCTGCCTGCCCATCACATCGCCACTACCACACTGTCTGTCGAATGCAGTAAAACGCTCCATCGAAAGATGCATACACACAGTCAAACATATGGACGCACAAATGCGTACCAGCCCTGCGCCCTGCAGCATTTTCATCTGCAGATTCACAGCAGTGGAGATAAAGACTGAGAGAGGGAGAGAGAAAGCGAGAGAGAGCGAGAGAAACAAAGAAAAAAAAAAGGCAGACAAATAAAGACAGAGCGAGAGATACATAGCTAGAAGATGTTTTGCTCACAATAACAAGCATAGTGCACTGCTAACTGCAAGGAGCCTCCAGCACAGATAAACACAAAATAAAATGCTTCATACACATATTCATCCACTGGAAGGAAAAAAAAGTGTCTGTGAACAATTCCATTTGAATTTTGAGAAACTCTGTGAACTTCACCATTGCACTACACTCCCTCATACATTTATACAGATGGTGTACAGTAATTGACTAATTAATGTAGCAGAAGTCCATTTATCTTGGCAAATCTTTTGAACTGGCAACTGGCATAATGTAAAAAATGTATTAACGTAGGATTTTCCACTTTATATACACCAACACTTTTTGCCAAAAAGAAAATTTGAAGAAAATGTTGGGTCTACGTTGGAGACGAAAGTGGAAATTGAGGGTTCTTTTTGAAGACACAAAATACTGAAAACACTGTTTACATCATTAATACAGTTCAGTTACCATTTTGGTTCAGTCTAAGCTCTCATCAATATTGCTGCAGCAAAAGTGGAAGAAGTATTCAGATATGTAACCAAAATACTCCAAGTAAGTACTGTAATTAGTAAATTAGGGTTTGCATTTTTTTTTGTGATTATAATCGTTCAGCTGCCCCCAAGTGGCTGAAGAAATCAGTTAATGCTGCTTTAAAATTAAAGTTTAATTCTTCCCATCCCACATTTAAGCGAAACCTCACAGTGACTTTGAGATGCGTAAAATTAGTGGTGCATCAGCTTGAAGAATTATATCTGTCAACAAAGTCAAGGAACTAATATGTTGTTGTTTTAGTGCAAATGAAAACAACAATATAACATATATATTATTATTTTAATGTTGAATCATCCTCACGTGGTATTTTGCGTTGCCTCTCCTCCATATCCTGTGTTTGTTTCAACACAAATTTCCTTTTTTGATATACTCTCATCAGCAGTACATTGGGGCAACAGAGACAGGAAGCGCACGTTTTCAATCTCACATTAACGGCAACAAGCTGGTGGGAGGGAAGCAATGGTGCAAATACCTGTTAGATTATTAATAGTGTCCTCATTGACATTCATCCACAGAGAGGGTGTGCGCTAAGGTATCTCACATGTGAGGGGAGATACAGTGTTTCTGCGCTTTCAGATCTTTGGCTCAGTGTGTGTGCGTGTGCAGTGTGTTAATGTCAACATAAAGTGCAGTGGGTGCGGCTCATTGTCTTTGAAGACGTCAGAGATGAAAGGGCTTACTCACACTGATACCCCAACCTCCACCCCCACCCCACATTAACCCTCTCTACCAATCTCTCTTTCCATAATCCAATGATGGGCCTTGCTCTTTCCCCCTTTTCAGCTTCTATCCACACACATTGTCATGTTGACATGCAGGCCATACCACTCTGTTTTTAAAAGGAAAATGGATTTGGCGGAGGTGAGTCCTGAAGCACTTTTGCTATGTTGAATGCCCCATGGGGTTTGTGAATGGATAGATCTTTCCTAAGAGCAGGTATAAAGACAATAAACCAACTTTAACACACACACACACAACTAAGCTTTAAGCTCTTCATCCAGCTCCATACATCCATACAGAGAGATAAGCATGTTTGGTGATGTACAAAGGTATTTTAGGTCAAATTTAAGTTGCATCACAGGTGATCCAACACCTGTGACGCAACTGCATATAAAGTCGATGCAAAGTAAATAAGTAAATCAATCAGTAAATACATATATAAGTCTGCAAATTCACACAGGGAGGTTAAGCTAAGGTGAACAGCCACTCACCAATATGAAAGGCTATCAGGGACATTATTCCAAATTACCCGAAAGACACATATGAAACCAAACCCACATACTATACTAAAAACCTTGATTATACACAAGTAAAAAGCTTTTTCAATACAAACATAAATTTTACACTCACAATACACAGCTGTAACACTCTCATAAAACCTAGTGAAACCTTTTACCTACACTGATTCAACGCTTTTACTCATACAACTTTTGCACATAAGAAACTAATTCAAATACCATGGTGAAAACCTTTTTCTGTTGTGTATGTAAAAGCATTTCACTTACAGAATGTGTAGGAATTTGTTTTAATCTGTATTTGCTTGGTAATTCTGAATAATGTCCCTGCTGACCTCTCATACGAACAAGTTGCTTATTCCTTGTCGTCGTGACTCCAATGCAAAGACATACAGCGACAAGAATAAAAAGGAGGGGGGGGGGGGGGGGGCCTTGAGGAAAATGGCTAAAATAACTGGAGGTCCTGCTAAGTTATGAGATCAGTCAGAGGCTTTGCTGTCAATCAGCAAAGAGAAACCCAACAAAAGCATGTTCACTGCGTACGTTGCCAGCAAGCTCATGTCTCTACAGAGCTCTGCTCTTTGTCTGAACAAACCCTTAGACGTGCACAGCTCACAGTTATTGCACTGCTTAATTTGCTGCTACCTATCATTTAGGTCAAGGCACTAGGGCCTGCCAGCAACTCCTCACTACCTGCGCTTCCAATTCAGATGAGACAGTCTCAGCTTTTCAATTACTCTGTCAGTAAAGAGCCAATGGCACAAGGGCGATGGAGTAAAGGGCTGAGATCAGCCCTCCCCTTCAGCCTCTGCTTGACTCCAAGCTGGGTGTCCTATATATTCATCACCAGCAGCGTGAATGTCAGAGAGGAGAAGAGATTAGCTCAGTGTCAACCCTGGCGGAGGTTAATGAAGGAGCAGGCCAACCATTTGTAGCCAAAAAAGTGATTAATTACTGTCTGACTGTGTGTGCACAAGCTTGTGCAGTGACTATTGCATTAATTTGCATTGTGTTTGTATTTGTTTCATGGATTGAAAATCTTCATAAGGGATTGTCTCTTCCATTGGTGCTGATCTCCCTCACTCCTTTTTTAAAATTTTAAAGGGCAGGCGTTTTGTTTTTGCATTGCATTAGTTTTTCCAGATACACAGAAAAGAGAGATTGGAAGCTCAAGCCAAAATACATCCACTGCTTCACGCAATCACAAAACCTTTTCACTTATGTTTGCTCTGCTGAGCAAAGGTCCTTTCATGATCTGTTTTGCTTTTATTCTGTATTTACCTGCCAAGAAGCAGAAACTGACCATAACACATCTAAGGTCAGGTCAATGATCTGTTTCACTGACCAAAGTACAGACTGTTTGGCCTTTCAAAACTCATGTTTTAAAGTTTTAGAAGTTCATTCTCTTCCCCATGCATTTGTAACTGATATGTGCAGTGCTATTATTGAGGAACCAGCAATGCAAAGCTACCAATGAGACTGTCCTGTATTAAATTAGCCTTTCTGTTCATTACTACCCAGAGTTACATTTTACTCTTGGCAACATATAATGGCTGTATAATTATGATAGAAGGAAAGGAGTAAGGTATAGAGACACATAGTATGAAGGGGAGGGGGACACAATTTGTGTTAGGAGTAGAGAGGAGCAGACTCATACAATTTGAAAACCAATAGTCATTGTTGTTACTTTTAACCATGAACGTTACACAACCTTAACTATATGTTTATTAACCATAATGACGAGGGTCCTCTAACTGTAAGAACTAATTTTCATCCAAACCTCTTTTGTTGCTAAATTGAACCAAACCATAACCATTCCAAAAACAAAGCCACATGTTTATTGTTTCTATTCCTAAAAGGTCCAGAGGGGTCTAATCTCACTGTAGGGAAAAACATTAAAATTAAGGTTAAAGCTTGGGGTTGTTGTGCCTTTACTCGATTATTTCCATTTCATCAAACTGGCCAAATGCCTAAGCTGTTAAAGCTGTCCACAAGAAACCATAAATCAACAAAAAAGGGAATGAGAGCATTGAAGGGTTATTAAGGGTTGAAGCTACACCAGAGAGTTTTGTCAGAGGAGACCTACTAATCTATCAAATTACTGCTACTCACCAATAAAGGGCACTCAAGAGTTTTAATACTGCTTTAAATGTCAGAGGATATTGAAACTACATTTTTAATTGGGTCGAATTTGTAAAACATTTCCATGTAAAATGGGTTTACAGAACATGGATGTTAGGGGTAGTGCAGGTTCAGGGAAAGGGGAGAATACAATTTAAAAAAGTAGCAGGGACAGTGACAAACAGCGACCTTGGATGAAAAATAATTCTTCTGTAATTTACTTGTGCAGGCAGCCATGCCAGCCAGCAAGACATTGCCAGGTTTCTTCACATAATGCTGAGTTATGTGATGGTTAAATTACGCGTTAAACATACAATGTAACCATGAGAGTACCTGCATTTCTTTTCCTGTGAGAAATGGCATATACAGACTTGTTTTCATAATGTTTTGTGTTGTATATGAAATAGGCCTATGTTTCACTGCAGTAGCTTTCATGTGGATCCGAGGGGCAAAGCCCTTCAAGGTCATTTGAAAGACAAGGAGCTAAAGCATGAAATACTGTGTAGAGCAGGAATATATTATCTTTTCTGCTGCCACTATTTAAGAGCAACTAATAAATTCCAACCACCCAACATGAGCTGCAGCTATCATCAAGGGAAATCAAATGCTGGGGTGAATAACAGCTCACAATAACCTCAAGGTGCAATGCATGTTTC
Organism: Scophthalmus maximus; assembly: GCF_022379125.1. Lineage (NCBI taxonomy): Eukaryota > Metazoa > Chordata > Actinopteri > Pleuronectiformes > Scophthalmidae > Scophthalmus > Scophthalmus maximus. The sequence goes on from NC_061525.1 coordinate 10,586,231, forward strand.
TTACACACCACCAGCAGGGCAAAAAATGTGGTTGTCAAGCAATTTGTACCCTGTCACACGTGGACATGCTCTGTCTTGTGTTATTCATTGCAGTTTCAGAGCTGAGTCACGTCTCACTGTAGTGGAATAAAATGGTGGAGAAAGCTATCCATCTTAAGGTTTGCATGGGGGACAGCTTGGACAGAAAAAGGCTCAGGGAGGTGCAATAAGTTGTTCACTGTCCCTCTGGTGACCCAGTCTGATGAGAACAATGACACTGCTAATTGGCCACAGATGTGCCAACGCATATGTGTGTAACAGAGAAAATGGGACAATAACCTCTTCCAACTTCCTTCCTGTCTTGTATACCCACAGGCTCTGTCTGTGGCCCTGCAGTGTTACCCTGCTATGTTTCATCCTGAATTTAGTTGGTAATTGGTTGAGCTACTGCAACAGCCAGTGCAAGCATCCTATCAGGTCCAAAATCATCACTTCAATTCACACATCCATTCTGATTTTCTGGTGTTATTATCCCAAGGAGTCAGCCTAAGCCGGGCTCATTTTCACAGAAAATTCCCATTTCAATTAAGTGTGTAAAGGGGGTTTAATGTAGAATCAGATACAGCTGCATGTGAGGGCCACGCACAGTTGTAATTAAGGCTCAGAGGGATCAGTGACCCTGGACGGGGTAAGGTCTCTATGGTCAGACTACAATAGCTGCCTTCACATGTGTTTTCCAATTCCACAGAGAAATCCAAGCATCCAGCCAGGTGACTTTACTATGGGCCGCCTAATTAGGAGAACATGCTTTTCATTGCCTAAGTAATGACTTTGAATGTTGTCAAACAACAGGCTATTTTCAATTACCTGCGGATGTTCTCTGTTCTATATTTGCTTTAGTTCCTCCATTCACATCACTTCTACCCTCCAAAGTGTACATTCATTGAAAGGTGAATTCTCAATTAAAAGCATTACAGTGTAAGGAGACAAACACGATACAAAGAGAGAGACAGAAAAAGAAGAGACATGGGTGTTTCATTATTTTAGTGAACCTGTGTAGGTTTAACAATTTGCACAATGGGGTTTAAAAATCCACGCACTCCTTCTGGACACTGTAATGCACTGACAGCAATAGCTCACTTTGCTTTTGCTTAAAAATTCAAGCTTCAAGCTGAGATTTGTCTGCTTTTTAGTTACGTAATATTCATAAAGAGCATTAAGAGAGAATAAATGTGAAGCCTTGCTACATTATCACCCTTCAAGGGGAAAACAGGTTTAATGCTCTAAACTAAGACCTAATTGGCACACACACGCACACACAAATTGTTTTGACATTTTGGTGCATTTGTTACGTCTTTGTTTACTTCATTAGTCCTTTATCTTGTGAAGACAGACACATCATTTTTATCCCTAACCAGCATTTGCTTGCTATGGAGAAGTAATTTGGAGACGAAAGAACATGGGAGTGAGTTTGCTTATGAAAGAGCTGACGGGAGAGACTGTGTCTTGTGGTCAGCTCAGCTTAGGAGAAGACTCATTTAATGATTTTAACACAGATCAAGAAAGGTGAGAACCTGTATTCCCTGCCTTGAAAATAATTAGTTTCCTGTTCCATTTCAAAAGAAAAAAAAGAAAAGCAAAGTGGCTGCAGAGGATTCTGAGTGTAAGGGGGAAAAGAAGCGAGCAAGAGTTGAATCCCCCCCTCCGTTTAGTGAAATGAACGATATGTGGCTGGAGGAGAACAATGACAAATCCAGCAAAAAAAGTGTGCCACTAAAAAAAGAATCAGAACAGCGGGAGTAAAGAGCCGACTATCTGAGATCGTAATCACAGTATTGCAGAGCTTAAGGCATTATTGAACGCCATATCTATCATGATAAGGAGGCAGAAAAATGATGCTGTGAACTGATTCCGCTTGTTGTTTGTGTACTTGACTCATATGTGTGCAGCTGGTCATTTGTATGTCTTAGCCAAACTACAGGCTACATGACCACAATTTAAAGTCTACTGCCATTAATCAGATGGTTTCACAAATAACAGTTCAAGTTCTACTAACGACATCATGGCTACTGCTGAATTTACCTCCATCTGTTTCCTATTGTTTGGTTAGTTACTGTCATGTCTGTCTGGTACTATCACAGCTATTTAATGTTTTGTTTTATCCAGACGAACAACACTTTGACCAGACTTCTATAGTAGTATAGTGATTTATTGTATGTATGTACACATCACATATCTGCCAACCATTTTACAAAGCATAGCATACATATAAGTCAACTGCCAAAAAGTATTTTTGAGCTAAATCAGGGCAAAAAGTTTAATCATGGACGTGGATTTATAAAAAACGCAGTGTGAACTTTTCTGAATGCAAAGAAAATCCCATTTAGCAACCATCAAATATTGAATGATTGAGGATCCTTGAATGCACCAATGCAAAAAACGTTTTCAAAACAGGACAGAGGCTCCCAGAAGTTAGGACATGTAAAAATGTAAAAGAAAATAAGATAAGAAATTGAATGACATTTTTTTTAAACAAGGCCATACAATTGAAGCATTGATTTTGAGTACATGTTGTTAGGGGCCTCTTTCAGAAGAGCTGGTGGGTCAGCTAAATACAGGCTGTACAATTTTAAAAAGATGTGGAAAAAAGGAGAGGTTATGTAAAGATGTCATGCCGGTACAGCTATGACAGCGAGCTTTTCCGTGTAGTCCCCCTGGCTGATTACCTCTGATTGCAGGGAAATTACTGTGCAAAGGCCATGTCATCACAAACCCTTTTTTACAGTCGGAGCCCATGTGCCATATTATCTGACCTTAAAAAGGCTGTGAAATATACTGTATGTTGGAATATGGAATATGTAATTGCTGAGACACCGCGTGTGAAAATCTCAGAGAGAAGTGAGATTAAGGAGCAACCTTTTGGTAATGGATGCAAATTACATCCTGTTGCTCTGAGTCATAACAATACATTGAAAAAAAAAGTATGTTACAAGAATGTCAGCTTCTTGAAGGTATTGCATGAATACATTTCACAGTTGTGTTGTGGTCGACGTCGTTGTTTTCTGGATCAAACAGCTTTTCAGTAGCAAAGCTGTTTTATTGATCAAGTAGTGCAGTGGCATCCACACAAGCGGAACATGCTCTGAAGCCCAAACACAGCAGATCCTATTGCTGCGGCTCAAAATAAAACTAAGGATCAGTACATGATACCACTGCCATACATGGATGTATACGCACAGCCACGGGAGCAGTTCTGCATGAGGGTGACACCGCGTACAAATCCCTGGTCCTTTGACAGAGAAGTAAGGGAAAACAGACAAATGAGCTGAGTTTACTTGATGGAAACGTGGAAGAGGGTACCTGTAAAACAACCTGTGCTCTTACAGCCCACCATTTACAACAGCTCTGAACCTTACTCCTGTTTCAGTCAGGACCATTATTGTCAAAATAATCATTTCAATAATCACAATAAGTTATATATTAGCTGTATGGCGCTGTTCTGGGACACCCCTGCCCTTCCACGTACATATGTGGAAAGCCTGAGATATGGAGAGCTAATCTCCCTATACCATACCATGAGCCTTCATGGCATGTCAGGCAGGGAGAGCAGCAGCTAAAGACCCTCAGCACAGAGCAGAACAGGCATCAATGACAACACATGACATTGATTAAGTCAGATACAGGATAAAAAGGAGGTGCTGGGGTTGAAGTGGGTCGCGAAGTGGGTTGCAAAGAAAGCGGGACGCATAGGCAGGCTTAAGCAGCTTAAATAGAGCGCGCGATATGAGCTTTGCCAATTGAATGTGTCGAATAGGATCAGCTGGGACGTCAGCTGATGTGGGCTGGCACAGAGATCTATACTGTCAGCTGAGCTTACATTCGACGCCCGCCTGAACTAACGCCACGCTCAATTCATAGCTCAAAACCTATCGTTGAACTTGTTGAACCCAGAGTCACAAGAGGCACAGCTTTCTCCACAGAAGGCGCAACCTGCTATCACGTTTTTTTCTGAGCAGCTATGTCAAGAATTCTGTCTCTACAGCTCACTTAGGCCACAGCACACAGATGGACGGACTTACACATAATCATACACAACACATATACATACACACAGAAACTCAAACCTAAAGGGGGGAGGGGGTCTATGGAGCTGTATTGTATCAGTTCCGCTGGCATGGCCTTTTCACACAAGCTGTTGCGGGTCTCTTATCGCCCACACTTCTTTCATGTGCAGTCGCAATATTTCTACACTGTATGGCTTTTAGGAATACATCAGCAGAAACTCTGTGGTCTCTGTATGAGTGCCCTAGAGGACAGAGAGGTAAACAGTTCAAGGATTTGCTGGGTTGTCTCTCTCTCTCTCTCTGTTTCTGTACTGTCATGTCTGTGCATTCCTGATTTAGCTCCCCATTCACTGTATTTCACTAAATACAGCTAAAACCTAATAATGCATGATTGACTTTGTTCAGTTTGATGTGATTGAACTTGGTGCTGCATGTTTTATACAGTGGAGTGGCATGCAGTCAGGGTTAACAAGGTAAGCAGTGCTTGACCTCTTAAAGCTACAATGTAATTCACTAATTTACTCACTACTGCTACCTTTTAAACCATGAGACCCCTGTCAGTAACACTGCTCTCCAATGCCCTGGTCCACCTCACAATTATAAGATAACCTGGTGTGACTAACCTACATTATGCTAATTTGATGTTTCATATTTATTTAATATACAATCATCAAACCACATAATTATGCTCCACTTCATTCATTTGTCTCTCTGCTAATCTAACTGTAGGGTTTCTAAGTATTTAGGCAGGAAAATATAGGATCTGTATTGCAGTGGAGTGAGTTCTCTGCTTGTGTAAACGTCACTTCATGCCACAGGGATACACTGACCTCTAACTTAGGAAATATTTGATGTCATACCTTCGTTTATTATAGAAAAGTATGAGGGCCAGGCATAAGAAAGAAAACGAGATGTGGAACTTTTTTTGTGTTTAAACAGTGTGATAATCAGTAGTAGGAATGTATTTGCATGGAAAATCTGTCTGTTCAGAAGGAAAAGGCATGGAATGTGGCCGCATTTGTGCAAATTGAAATATGTGGTAATGGACAAATGCATCAATGGTTAACACCAAACACGCCATGCCCAAGCAGCTTCATTCTCGAAATGCCAAAAATGAATAAATGTATGAATTAAAAAATCTTCCTCTGATCTATTTCAACTTTATTTTAAATATTACATCCTTGTTTATTGATTTAATAATAATTCTCAACCTTTTGACCTTTTTCTCCAAATGCAAAATGAAAGGGTGGAGCAGAGATGGAGCAACGCTGCTTGTCTGCTGTAAGTGCAAGGACAATTATAGAAGATGATGACATGTGAGTGTTTCAAGTGTTTTATAAGACATTACAATATGTAGCTTGAGGAAAGTTGTCATTAGTCTAACCGTGCTTTAGCTCCCACACTTTCATATGCATACAGACGCTGCCCACTCTCGTCTCACCTACTTTCCACCACAGTGTAGTCTATAAGTACATTTTATTTAAATTCCTTTTCCCTAGCAGTCTTAAAGAAAACAGCACTTACTTATGATGAATTAATGGTTACCCAGAGATTTCTTTAAAATAGCTACATTTGTGCTTGTGCATGAGTCATTCTCAGCACTAGTCAAAGTCAAAGTTGAAGTGACAATAACAGTTACTAGTAGTTAGGTGTTCAAGCACTCCTGCAATTAGGTCCACCCCCTGATAGTCACTGCATCCATCTTAACTTCTCCACAGAAAAATCAATAGCCATCTCCGCATAGGGTTTTCGACAATTGTCCTATTCATAGCCATGTCCTGTTTGTGTAACCTTGTATTATTTCTTCCCTTTTCCCTCTTGTTAACATGACCCTGAGATTGTAGTTAAAAGTGAGAGTAAAGGGAAAGTTGACAAAGACAAAGAGACATTTTCTGACTTGCTCAGACTATGTGCCTATTAACACAGCTCCCATGTTTCATATCCGCCTCCCACCTCCCCTCCCCTTGAGGGGCTTTCTGGACATTGCAGAATTTGGACTTTCTCCTTTCAGGTATCCTCCACAGCCTCCTGTGGTTTTATACCCAGACATGGACCTGCCCACCACATACGTCATCTGCTCCCTTACGTCCTACAGAGTGAATACCTCGTCAGGGTCAACCAGGGAGTCCACTGGAGCCAAGTGATGTCAGCTGGCGGAGAGAGCATTTTTTATTTCCCTACATAGTTCACATTTCATGTGCAGGCACAGCAGGATATGGACACTAGTGGGCAATGATACATGATAAAAATAAAATACAATGTGAAAATAGTAATGTTCATAATTGATTTGTTATTGATTAGTTCAACATTATCTAATAGTTTATTTCTTCCCAAAGTCCATTAATAAGAAGATACGTGAACTTGTATTGATATATACTGTATATATTGTTTACTTGAGCTTCCTTATTGGATGGAAGACAGCAGGTGACAGAGAAAAGAGGACACACTATGAATTTAGAGTGGCTGTTAAAGTATTTATCAACTGACAATGTAGTTTGCTTGCACAGGCTATGACCTGGTGGACTTACAAGCACCACAACACTGTTAAGCTGTTGATCTATGAAACCCCTCGAGGAGCATTTCCCCCTCATAACTAAAGAATGTGGAGGAAGGGTATTTGACAAATGTTTGTGGATTTCCTGAAAAAAATACAATCAGGGGACATTGTCATGTCATGCCAGGAGATTCAATATTGTTTACACATTAAGCCTCTACAAGAGTCGCAAAAAGGCTGGCCTTCACAGGAGCGATACGGCTGCTAAATATGTGGACAAGACCAAAGACCTTACAAATCTTCCAATCTTTGTGGAAAGAGTGACTAGTGTTCAAAATTTTAATTATTCAATCATATGTGTTCCTTGCAATGATTTTCATAAATAATATGAATAATATGTTAGCAAAATAAAGAAAAAAATGTGTATTTATCATTACAAACACCAGCGTTATGCAAATAAAAAACAAAAGTCAACAGTGCATAGTTTAAACCATTTGGTTTGCCAAATGCTTTCTGGTCAACAAAATGCCTGATTAAACAGAAATGTCTTCAGTGGGTTTTAAAGGCATCCACGGAGACAGCAGACCGTAGGGGGGCAGGCAGAGCGTTCCATAGTTTAGGCGCGATAGTTTCCAAGGCTAGATCGCCCCGGGTCTTAAGGCGGGTGCGTGGTACGGACAGTAGGTTAGGCATGTTAGATCTGAGAGGGGAACTTGTATGGTGAAGTATGGGTGAAGTAGTTCAGTCACTTATCCAGGAGCCTGACCATGTAGTGCTAATATCAGTATTATTATTTAGGGTAGCCTGTTTAAAGAAAGCTGTATTCAACAAAAACCAAATGTTTGTCCAATGAAGGCTGCTTCATCTGCCAGTTAAGTTGGATACGGCAGACAAAATTAATATTGGCTTCTATCAGATTAGGGAAAATGTAACCTGCAGTGTACCAAGAAAGATATTACTTGCTGCACCTCTAATGTAACAAAAGACAGGAGAAATCTAAAGTAAACCTTTTGGTTAGTTGCTGTTGAGGATAAACATGAACCATCCGCTCTGGAAAAAAAACAAAAAAAAGGCTTTTGCAACAAAATGACATGATCCGAAAAACTCACTATCCAACTGAGGTTACAGTGTTTCACATTGCACACATGCAACTGACACTTCACTTGATGGCAGTTGTCATGGAAACGGGCCAGTGCCAGACTGTCTTCGTTCATCATCTCCTATAGTACTTCAGTGTCTCATCTTTGGATGTGAATGAGTTTTTGATCTCAGATATCCCACAACAAAGAAAACTAACCAGTCTCTCTGTGGAGGCTGTGACAGTTGGACCACTTGATATTAGTGTTGCATGGTATACCAATACTAGAAAGGTAAAGTTTCCATTAAAAACATTAAAGATTAAAAGGTCACATATTATACCCATTTCCTGATGTTTGACTTGGAAGTTTTGATATATTAAAATATATATATTTGTGGCAGAGAAGTACCAAAACCATCCCAATATGGTTTCATAGCAATTTTCTCAGGGGCTCTGCAACAAAACAGGTCGATTTTGTATACATGAGCCTCTCTTCTGATTGGCCAACTGTTTTCTGAGTGATGCACGGCCAGGCCAACCACCTCCTCAAACACTCAGAGGTCTGTGTGTCTGTTCACCGTCCTGTTGGGGAGAAAAGTAAGGGGTTTGTCCCGGAGCAAGGCAGCTTCTGGCCTGGAGAAATTATCTCCCTGCTCCCCGACTACACAGAATTCATTGAACTAACTGAGTTCAGGCAGAAAATAAACAGCTGAAATCAACCAGATGTGAAAGAGAACAACACAGAAAAGTTAATTCAACTTTGACCCTCAGTGACACGTGAGGAGAGCACATACTTCTCCCTGTGGCAGCTAGCTGTGTGCTGGAGTAAAGATGGTGCCAACTAATTTCACAGAGCAAAATCTTTTTTTTAACATCTGAAGACAATGGTTATGCTTGGTTTACCTCCCCAGAGAAGCTCTCCCAATCATCTTTGTTTCGCAACACCTCTCTTTTCATCTGTTTACTGAACAGGTACATTTTAAAAATAGAAAGTGTTGCCAGATATAAAAACAGAAGTGTTTTTGCACAATGATCATGGGATGTCACCTCTCTGCAATTCTCCTCAACATCTGCCTTTGCATATACTTGGGAAAATGTAGGTTTACAGTATTTCTACAAGAATCAGGCAAATGCGTGAATTTTAACTGGTAAGGTGCGCGAACATTCATATGCTGTATATTATATTGTAGGGATTCCATTGAGTGCATGAGCTAGTACAAATCATGATTTTCAATAAAAGCACCTCCCAAGACATGGACATGGTTAAGGTGAGTATTATGACTAGGTTAAGGCCCTTATAATACTACAAAACAAAAGCCCTTCGTCAAAGGCAGAAACCAGCGATCGTCTGACAACTCAGACATGAAATTAAATGGGCAGGTGTAAAAACCTGGGCAACACGGACAAGAGCCACATTGAGATGGTCAGATGAACATCTACAAGACTGCAATGCCAATGGGCTGTTCTCCTGGTCACCCGCTTTGTGCACAATGTCCAAAAGTCTGAGACCACTTTCCAAGAATACTGTACCTACCGGTCTGAAGCTGTGAACAGGAAGTTCTGACAGCAGCCTTTTCGTCCACACACCTTCATGTGTGGCTGTTCAGGATATGTATAAAAAGATTATGCTTGTTGGATTGTTGAATAGCACCTGACACCCCCACCCTCCTAACACTTTCTGACCATTTGACCATCTCAGGGTTAAGAGTATGAGTCTGCCTCCAGGTAATGCATCTAAGTAAGTACTGTAGTGAAGTTTTGTTTTTGCCAGTTAATGGGTGGGCTCTCCACCAACCTCTTTGCACGTCTTCCAGCTCAGTGAGCCTTCATCAGGGGCAATAATCTCATTTGCTCATTTCACTCAAGTATACCTTCCATCACTCCATCATTAAGTACATAATTAATATTCAAGCACATTATTTCAATATTTGAAAAGGCAGAGGCAATCTCTAACATATATGTCATATGTCTCTTCTACATTAGTGTAAGCAGATATGTTTCTCTGCTGCTTCCTGAATACCTGATGACTGACAGATCAGATTGTGCTTTTAATAACAGGTAGGAGGACATGTTTATATGCCGGTTAGCCTATGTAAGTGAAAATAACATATTCTGCAGTCAGCCTCACCTATTAAAATGTGTCTCTCTTGAGGCATCAAAGAGTGTGAATTTTAAAAAGGCTATTATCCTCATATTAAGCCCCGGTTTATGACACTCACAATGGAGTGCTTTTTGATTGCATTATTTCATTATTTTGTAGTGAAGCTTTCATTTGCATGTGAGTAAACAGAGAACACAACTAACGGCGTGGACTGAGGTCAAAGCAGAGACCTTATTTATCTTTCTCAAGAAGAGAAGATCTGCAGTTGAGCTCCAAGTGTACAAAGAACTGCAAATTCAAACAAACGCATGGTATATCCATGCTGTCTGAGAAACAAACAATGGCAAACACTCAGGCACAAACACACGTTTAGCCAGCACACTGTGCAAGGCCCATCCCTAGTTGTTTCACATAACACACAAATAGACAGGAAAGAGAGAAGGAGAGCGAGTGCAATGAATTCCAATACTACACTGGAGATTCCTTTCTTCCAGACATGTGACATTTAACCAGTTATCGCAGCTGTCAGAACAAGTGGTTTCTACCACTCTGCAAAGCGCAGCAGGTAATGGCATGGGAGGCAAACAAGGAGAGAGGAGGGGAGGGGGGCATAAAAGGAGATGAGGGAGTACAATTGGGCCCAGAGTGGTGGTTTATGAGGTGAAGAGAAGCTTGACTGAAAACTAAAGAGAAAAGGAAGTTCACTCAGTATTTACACCATCAGATGAAGAAGAAAGAAATACAGAAACGTTAGCACTGAAAACTGAGGGTCAGCCTCCATGTGGATGCCATTAACTCTCTATTCTACACCACTCTCCTACCACACCCATCTATAATTACCTACGCTCCAACCAACACATGATGGGCTCCATGCAGGAGTCTTCTCTGAACCGAGGCTGATCACAGCCTCACTGTGGACACATCCAGCCCTGGAGGCATGCCCCGGGGAGGAGAGGCCTCTGGATTTCATTGCAGAATTCAGACTTAGTTGGTCCTCTAATGATCTAGCTCAGTGTTGTCTGCTCCTGTCGGGATGTGATTAGGGATGATTAGGTGTACGCAGACGGTCTGTATTTACATGAACATGGCAGCCGGCGTGGATGGATGCTACCTTGTATAGTTTAGAAAGACTACCGTAAAAATGTAGAGCCGAGTTGGAGAAGCCTGTTGATTAACATTGAGAGTGGTGTGAAACCACAGGCTATCCCCAGAGCAAGAGCAAGTGTTTAATGACAGGAACTAGCTCAAAACACAGTCCTTTATCATATCCTGTTGCCAAGTCCCTGCTGCATCATGACTAATAGTACAGGTGAATACATTTGGTAGAGAAAGGAGCCAGAGTCTTTTAATGCACAAAAACATCATTATTTTACCAAATCCTTACTATAGCTGCCTTTACAAATCATAACCCCATGTTCCTTTTCCAATCCCTCCCTCGTACAACTGTTGTTGCTCCTCATTACCATACATTGATCTGGATAAAACTCAGAGTTGCTCTGGGTTGCACGGTCCCCCCACATCCAGCAACTGCCTCATTAAACTAGGATTTCTAATCCCTGTGGCCTCTAATGCTAAATTCCTCCCTTCTATGTTTTTTGTAAAATACCTCCCATTACTAAATACTTGAACAAGTTAATACTTGAAGCAAATGTGATTTCAAGTGCTAGTGGAAATAATGACGTATAGGCACATTACACTGACCACTCATATTATAACACTCCCAAGCTATCGAGGAGGCATGATTTATGGAATAAAATCTAAGCTCCATGACCATTATTCATAAGTGCTCCTGCTTCATGTTGCCGACTTTTATCCATATTAAAATTCATTACATTTAGACACTTAATTAAAGATATCAACAGTTGCCCAATAGAGGCTGGTTTGATGTTTGATTTTTGCAACATGATTGATGAGATGATGATGATAATGCATTGGCTGGGAAATAGTATTACACACCATTGTCTTCATTTGCATGGATTTAGATGTGTGGATGTATTTATTACTATTTATCCAACTATACCCACCTAGCACAATTTTAACAAGACACTATCCATTCACATTTCCAGGCTTCTGATACAAAATGAAGCACAACAAAATTAAACCTCTCAAATTTTTGAAAATCTGAACCCCAAATTTACTATGTACAGTATATACGTATATTTCGAAAATTTAATTTGTGTGCATATTGGTGGGGTTACTTTGTAAACACAGACATGTTTATGCAGGTTGAATTTCGATGTAAGTCTGCTATATGTCTTTGCCTAATTATCTTGTACATCCATGTATCTATACTGTAAGTACTGCCTCCATACATTTGACAGTATATTTAAGCACTGGGAGTGGATTCATTCGGTAAGTAGACACTTTAAAAGAATCATGTTGTCATCCTGAACTTTTCAAAGGATATTTTTATAAATTGTTTTTAATATTTGAACCACAAACCATTATAGAGCTGTTAAAACTCACGTGTTTATGTTTAAGTTCTGCCCAGATGACATTGAGCGAATAAAAAAATTTAAAAAATCTGTCTGGAGGCAAGTTGGTGAGCACTTAAGAAGATATACATGTGAATTGAAATTAACTTGGATGGTGCGGATTGAAATTCAGCCGCAAACACAGTAGCTAAGCTGCAGTCAGGAGTCCTCTAAGCCACAGAAAGAGCGTCTTTAGTTATCTGTGTCTCTCCTCCTCTCCTCTCCCTCACACCATATCTTCCTCCATCGTGCTCTCTAAGGATCCCTCTCATGTTTTCTGCAGTGGCCTATTAGAGTGTACATCCAGCCAGTGCCACATTAAAATCCCTACAATCCAGTGCTCGTGGACCCAGATAAAGATCCCTCTTTTTAACCCAATAGTTTGATCCATCTCAGACAGCATACACGTCATTAATATTCTCCCACAGATCAGAGACAAAGGAGCCCCAGACCCATGCGCTGTACGGACTGGTGTCATCTGTGCATCATCCAGAAAGAGAAGGAAAGATGGAGGGAGAGGGGGGATACTCAAATATATGGTAGCACTGCATGAATTTTTCATCTGCCAGCAGATGTTTCCATAACCTTTTCTCAGGGCATCCACTATGGTTTCTGCAATGCCAGAGAACCATTGGCATGTCAAGCTTGGCAGCCATGGGAATCTGAATTTGAGAGCAAAAAAAACATAACAGGAAAGGTGAGGTCGCTGGTCATGGTGGCAGGTCAGCTGCGGGGGGACAGAGGCGTGGGTCTCTTGGGTTTTTTGGTTATATTTGAGAAGACACCGGGCGTGTGTGTTGTGTTGTATGGGTTGGCCTGGCAGGTTTCCCTCAGAGGGATTCAGGCAAGAGACAGGATTCTTATCCCTGGAGGAACTGCCCAACCTTCTGTGCCAATTTTGCCCCTGTTGCTGGTGCATGATGGGAAAGAAAAATATCCCTCCCTCCTTTTTTCCCTCCCTTGTGAAAAGCACCCTGACCTGAATACAGATTCAGACGAATAATACTCGGTCTGTAAATGAGGGCAGACACAACTTTGTGAGTACTCTCATCATATAACCCCCACCACCACTTGCCCTTTCAAGGTGAGGTTTTGTTTCCAGTGTGAGGATGGCAGAACCATGCTCTGGCTTGTCAGCCGAGTGAGAGAGCACAAGAAAAGACAGGAAGAACAGTGAGAGGAGTGAGAAAAACAAGCAAATGTGACTGCGCAGTTGAGAGCTGCAGCCCCAGATTCACAGTCATACTGGGAATCACAACACTTTTTAATAATTCAGGATGAATAGAGGAGAAAAAAATTCTGCAGCAACCAAGGAAGCCAAGGAAATGACAAGGAGAAAAAGAATCCAACAACACGCACCAGACAAAATCTCCAAATGACTGTAAATGTCTGAATGACTGCTATAGGATTATGCAATATGTCAGCATATGGATAATTCTTTTATTATGGAGGATCATATTTTTTTTCTTATTTACAACCAACAGTCTACTTTCCCATGAGGTTTTCATTAATGTATAGCCAGGCTTAATAATTTGGACACTTGTAATTAATTCATTTTTATTTATCAAATTGACCCAATATACAATTTACTAATAAGTCTCTGTGGAAAACAAGTAAACAACACATTCTTTGTGGGAGGTTGACTATGTTCGGCCCGAACATAAGGACACATTTATCGTACTAAGAGTTTGTCCTATTATCGGAGTTTTATTTTTCAGTTTGTTGTGGCACATGCATGGTGTGCAACTATAAGACAATAGTTTCCTTTAAGCGTTGGTTTAAATTGTAAAAGAATTCCGTCTCAAATGAATCCGTTCACGTGTCTGTTCTAATCCTCCCGACCCTGGCCCAAACCACATCTCATTTTCTTCAACTAACCTTAATTTCTTACCACCGGCTACAACGTATTGAACAAAAAAACATTTGCCAATTAGTCAGAGCCCTTGTGATTTTGCAACTCTAACAATTGCAATTTACGTTAATTATTCATTTTGAGGCCACACACACAGTTGTCCCAGACAGGAGGGCTTGAAAGAGAGGAAGTGCTGCGGTGAGATCTAATCGTATCTGTTGACGCTGTTCTGCTTTAAATCCCACCGCTTTGCATGTCTGTCACCCTTTTGTATAATCATATTTAAATCTATTATGCATCGGTTTGTCTGAAATGGGACCACACTGTCTCTGATGTGTATAGAAATGCCCCGTGTATGTCTGCAGCATGTGTTTATATCTGTATACCAGGGTCTGCTAGGGATAAGATCATATTTTTCTGTGAGCTTTGTTACCTGTTTAGTCTGCCCTTTATAAATCTGCATTCAAAACAGTGCCAGTCATCCTGCAGTCTCGGCAAGAGGCAGCGGATCAGACAGAGAACACCTTGGCTCATTGTTCATACTTCTATCTGCTTTCAGCAAAGCCTTGTTTATTGTTGTGTCTGGTGATAAGCTTACAGGGCTGCAGAGGGCCAAGCACGCTGAGCTGTGGGGTCACAGGACTGGTGCTGAGAGGTCACAGCCTTTATGTCCAGACATACTCTTCAGGGACCGCCATTTTCTTTGCCCAGCATAAGCCAAAACACACACACACACACACACACACACACACACACACACACACACATAGGTTGAAGAAATGTCTTATTAATCATGAACCACAGAAAAGGTATTGAGTTGGTAATTCACGCTTCAGGACAGAGCAGACTGCAGGCCAAGGGAGCAGACCTGGCTGTGAATCAGCACCACCCCAGACAGATGTTGAGTACGTGTTTCTCAAGACAGGAGACTCATCTGTGCAAATAGGGATGGAAGAAGCCCGACACTCAGTCAAGCCAAAAGTTGCCAACATTGTTCGAATCAAAAGAAAATTCTAACATTCATTGGTGAACAAAATTTTCTGGAAATATCAACTTTGTAATTATTCTGACAATTTAAGTCTTTCTTTGTTTTTATCTATTTTAACATTATATTTCTAAGCAGAAAGACTTAATCTGACACATTTTTTTATGTTTTAATCATTTGATATCAGAGACATCATATTGAAAATTGCTTTTGAAAGAGGTAAAACATTTTTTATTTCAAATTAAGTTTTACATTTATTAAACTGCCACCTTTTTGTGAATGTGTCCCTTGCAATAGTCACGTCAAAGGCATTTTATCCAACTCTACACTCCATGTAACTCATACTCCACATGATCTTTCACACAGACTTACATTTATACTTTTGTTTGGTTTTCAGAGCTGTCTTTTAGAGAGGCCTAACTATATATTTTGACATCTGCCATGTCGCATTTTTCTGCCATGTCAACTTCTATTTCTACTTTTATTTTGGCATTGAAGTATTTGTGAAGACAGAGCTACCGATCTGTGCTCCACCTTCCAGGCTGGATCACATGATAATCAACGATACGTTGTGACAGAGGTTTTCTGCAAACAGGCATTTTGTCTGGTGTGATGCACACTGCAGTGACACGGCAGAACGCTGAGAGGAACTTCTTAATATGACTCACCGTCTCACATCAGTCAGCTCATTTTCCACTTAAAAGATGACCTTTGTGTCGGGATGTCTATATATGGGACAAACATTGCAGATCAAAACTTTGGCCATGTCAAAATGCAGCTGTTGGGTCTTCAACAACTGGCAAACCGGTTGTACTGACAGAAGTGTGAGTCATCACATGAGCAAGTTTCACTGAAAGTTACTTTACAGATCAAACTCATTTAACACACCGGAAACAAAACACAACTTTATAGTACAAACTGTTTTGTTTCTCACATGCGTGACCATAATATCACATTCTTCAGGAGGACTGTGTGGGCCATCATGAGTAGATGAGTAGTGTATGGACAGAGAGAGCCAAAGCCTTTTAGTTCTATGTGTTTGTACACCTGCTAGGTGGGAGGCAGAGAGCTGAAGAGGGCTCATACATACACGGATGTAACAACGATGGTGTGAATCTCCAACAGTGAGGGAGAGACAGAGTGAGAGAGAGAGAGAGAGAGGTGTGTGTGTGTGTGTGTGTGTGTGTGTGTGTGTGTGTGTGTGTGTGTGTGTGTGTGTGTGTGTGTGTGTGTGTGTGTGAGCTCGCCCCAGCTGCTCCCACACAGCGCCAAGAGCTATTCCGATCAGCAGGATAATAGTGCCATCATTGCATTGTTTCATAAGCTGAGTTACTTCGTGCAGAGATGAAAAACTGACTAAATGTATGCATCCTAACAGACAGTCGCACACCAGCACAGTGTGAGTGGCAGGTAGCGGTGAGGGGCCCTGACAGATTGGTCAGTGGGCGACGCTTCTTCTCACTGCCACATCATGTAGCTTGTACCGCACACAGACTTTGGGACAGAGATGATATTTACATCATGAAAAACGTGTGAGATTTGGCAATAAACACAGCTGGCTGAAATGCTCGGCTTCTGAAAAAGGGGAGGGGGCCCTGGTGGTGTTTCTTTTAAGCTCTTTGTTAACCGATTATTTTTATTTTTATTTATCTCCTGTCTTTTTTTTTCCTTCTAGGAATTATTATCTTTTGTCCACCTAGAAATAGATATTACTACAGCAAACCGCAAACCTTTCAAGCAATCTTGTTGCAACACAAGTGCTTGCATCACCCAGAAATAATTAGTAAATTAGAAATATAATTATCTGCTCAGCACCTAGATACACCCGTTAAAAATTTTTTTTTCCTTTTCCTTTTCTCAGGTGTTACACTTGAGAAGATGTTTTATTGCAAGATTTGAAGACTGCGCTGTAGACTACAGCTTAATTATTCATAATGATCAACCTTATTTATATAGCACCTTTCAAAACACGCAAAGTGCTTTACAAGACAGAAACTACAAATTGAGGATGAACAATAGAAAACAATTAAAAACAGCAACATATCTGGGTCAACTGAGGTTGTTACAAACATGAGGGGAAAAAAAGTCATCATAGAGAACACAACTACAAAATATATTTGAGGCGAATAAGTCTGCCTGGAAAGTAAGGACATTTCCAGCAGCTGTACTTTCATCAATCCTCTGTCTCATCTGGTGTCACATGAGCTCAAAACCCTTATCTCACGTATATGCTCTCAGACTTTGATGGTATTATGGATTTTTGGCTCATTTTCTGGTTCACGTACTGCTAGGATGTGTGTGTGTGTGTGTGTGTGTGTGTGTGTGTGTGTGTGTGTGTGTGTTTCCTTGTCCCCACTCTGCTTCCTCTCCTGACTCCCATGTGTGTGCTGCTGGCTGGGCGTGACCTCTGGAATCTTGCTTTTCCCTGCTAATCTCACCAAATAATCACCTATACTCACCACTTCCTTTGCCTGACCTATCTAGTGGCATTGCTGTTTCGACCAAACTTCCTTTCCAGTCTTTCATATGCTCTTTTTGGATCGCCTTCTCTTGACCTGACCCTTCCTTGTCTTTCTCTGCCTCAGGATCACCTGCTACCCAGTTCAGTCAGTCACGCTCAGCCAGCTCCCTCTGCCCCACTGTCTCCCGGATTCTCTTGTTCAATCACTCTGACCTATTTCCCTGTATTTTCCCCACCTGGACTCCTTGCCCGGTTCCCCTGGACACTGGATTCCACATGCACTATTGCCCCTTTGCACATTGGTTTGGTAGTTTGGATTTGTTATCTGTTAGTCACTATATTTGTACTTTATACTGTAATTTATGTGGTAAACAAATCATTCATGCGCTCTACTTTCGTAATTGGCGTCTCTGTGTCCGGCACACCGAGTCACTTGCCAGTTTGAATGCTCACAGACATCATTACAGCCTATCTCCTCCTCCCTCCTTCCTGTCCTCCCCCCTCCTCTTTCACTCTCTCATTTCAGCCCCTATCCATTTCAACCACACTTTGCACTTTTTTTTATTTAATCTATTAACTTCCCTATGACCAGGGCAGCACAGGGAGGGATTTGCTAGAACACAATCTGTGATTGAATGTGTTTTTGAGACATGTTGTTTTAATATCACTGGCCTACATGTAGACGTCTTAACTTCTCTCTAGCATACTGTTTGTTTTCTATAAAGGGAGGATGCTAAATACCCCACAGAGTGCAAAACCAATATGTAAATGGTTGCGAGCAGCTTAAACGATGCAGCCTGCCAAATATATAGGCACATTAACACAACAGAACATACCACTGGGACAACAAGTCCAGGTTTAAGTTTGTGATCCCAGTGGGTTGAGAGTTAAAGTCTCAGATTGGTTGACTGACTAATAAGCAGATACAAGTGGGCTCTGTCTGGAAAGTGGCTCCAGAGGATAGTTTGCACTCGGCAACCAAACACACAGCAAGTGTTAACCTCCCCATCCATCAGTGGAGAGAGCAGCCATGACACACAAAACCTGCTTCTTCCTTTAGAGCGCTGCAGAACCTCACACCTGTCCTTGTGAACTCTCCCTCTCTCTTTGGCCCTGTATCTCCATTATGAAATTGTCTGCTCCTATGAAGTGAGCAACTAAACAAGTCTTTTACAATACCTGTCTTTTTTATTTTGTTACCTTCTGATCGGTGCATCTTTGTTTTCCCTTGATGCCCGAGTCTTTAAGGGATGAGGGGACTCACTTTGGCAGTACTGTGAATTAGCACGCAGACACATCAGGATGGAAGACCAGCTCTTATTATGGCCTAAATGCATGAGCACACTTCTGGGAATAGAGATGTGTAAATGAGCGCCGCACACCCAGTGCTGTCTTTTCTGGGCTGTTGTTTTGCTCTTTTAAATAATTGACAAGGCTGTGCTTGGGAAGACAGGGACAAATCTGCTGAGTTAATGTCCCAGCCAGAGGAGTTTTAGCACCAAACGCTATCAATCCTCCAACATAGAATTGTTGCCGTTATGGCAGTTCATAAATCTTATGTAACCCCAGCTCAACAATAAAACAAGTCCGTATTGCACTAGTGTGTAGTGTTTATTGTTTCACTGGAGAGCTGGCAGGGGATGACATCTGCTATATTTACCCTGTAGATTACGTTCCATTTCCAAAGAACACTTTAATGTCAGGCAGGTCTGCGCGTTGGGGCCAGGGACACATTAGTGTGATTGCTGAGGGCAAACTGTAGGCTGTTCCAAGCCTTCTGAGGAATAAAGAAAGTTGTGGTTTAAAAAGAGTTGGGGCTGTCAAGGGGGCACACATGCTTTAGACAGTGATCTTATACTGCGGTGTTGGCGCAGAGACATGGCAGTGTTTATTGTCAGACTGTGGCATCTCTGTTTTCCCCGGCCTCCCATGGGAATTGAATACTGTGTGATTGAGGCCTTGACTTGGAGCAGCAGCTTTGAGACACAGTGTACGTGGTACTGACTATCTATTAGCCTGACAATTTTTTTTTCTTTCTCGCTTCTTTACTCTTTCTTTGACTGAAAGCGAGGCAGGATGCGGCTTTCTCTTCAAGGGTCCTTGCCAGCCACAACAGATGTGTGGAAACCTCTCTTCGGAATAAAAACAGCTCAGAGCTTTCCCCTTTTGCTCACCATTAAAATCCTGACAAAAAAAAGCTACTCCTGCACTGCCAAGGGAAGCAAATCCACATTTGATGGAGTTTTCATACAAACCGCCGTACTTTGCCTTCAGACCACACCGCTGTGGCATCGCTTTTCCGAAAATGACAGCCATGAACAAGATGAAAAAGTGCCCTGAGAGCGGTTTGCTTTACAAGGAGCTTCATCTTACAAGGATTTTGACCTGAGCAAACATGCAAGGGAAAGCACTTCATTTGGATGCACGGCTGAAGCCCTGCAGGATCAAGGTGATCGGAATGTAAAACAACCCGCTACTGGTTTCACTTCTCCTCACTACTTTCTTTTCTCCCTAATATAGCAAGATGGGCACTGCACCATCAGTTAAGGAGGCGAGGGATGTGATGCAGCACAATACCAACACACCTTGAACAGTCTTACTACATGTACCATGTGCTACAATAAACCACAGCGTGTCATTTGAATCAAGCCAGGGCTCTGTACTCTTTACAATGTACTGGAACAATTAACACGCTTATCTCTGGCACACAAAACAGCACCTTGCTCCTCTATTGTGAATTTGTGCCCCGTTGTTTATGAAGCAAGGTCTTAATGCCACAAATGATTTCTATGAGGGCCAACGCTGAAGAGCAATGCTTGTTAGAGGAACGAAAACAGACAAATCTCAAGGACTTCACTCTCATTCAGAGCAGAGAGTGAGAGAGAGGTCCTTTCTGCATCAGAAATAGATTTCAATTTGGTGGAGGTAGGCCGTGAACACAGCAGGACATTTCGGACACTGATTTAGGCAGGCATAGAAAAATACAGAGGGTAAATTGAAACGGGAAATTCCAATCCATTCTTATCCCTATTGTACTAGCCTTAATAGGGTCAAAACATGGTTCTGCTGCTTCGAAAGACTGAATTTAAGACCATTCAAAGACAACTGTGATGGATTTGCATATGAAAAGATGTGTGATTTTGGAAAAGACCTTGACCTATATTCTGTAATTACTACAAGTCCATTTAACTCTCAGTCCTGCCTTTTAAATCATACTCAACCATTCCTTTCTTCAACTATCTTTTGGATTCTAGACAAAGGTTCTTGTTCGAGCCATGATACGAGACAACATCTCTTGCCATACCTATTCCATCGATTCACCCTTGAAATATTTAATACAATGAAATTATGCTGCTTTCAAGGAATGGTTGAGCATGTAGTACAGCAAACTTTCTATGCATTCTTCATGAATGTGAGTAAAAGTCCAAGCTTACTTTCTTTCAGTAGAGCTTTTTCCTTCTGATCTGCAAACAAAAGCCAAACAAGGCTGTAATGACACCGCACAATTAGGCCTCCAGTTGGTTAGAGGGGTTCTGCAGTAGCAGTATCACAGGCCACAGCGTGCATTAACAGCTCTGGGCAGAATTAATCCTAACAAGTCGCAGCAATTACCTGAGCCCTGACTGTTCCTAAAAGCCAGTCTCAGGCGTGACAGACATATGAGCACAGATAACATTTGCGAGAACACAGACCAGGAAGATATTACAAGCACTAAGCTCAGAAGTGACAAAGACAGTAGTCGGTCTCATTAAATCCAGGGACGGGGAGGCCGGCTCTAGTGAAGCTGTGGAGCAGGAGGTGAGTGGAGCGACAGAGGCAAAGAGAGGAGCCTTAGAAAATGGAAAGATGATTGTTGTTCCTCTTCCTCATCACATTCCCCACTGAGTGTTTAATTTCATCCAGCAGCCTGAGCAGAAATTTTGCTTCAGACGCATCTTTAAACCTGCAAACTCCGGAGACGTAATTAGCCATTGATTTCACGTCAAACATCATGGAATAAATGAGTTCTGACTGTGACTGGAGTGTGAGATGAATCTGAGGCATAATAGATAATGTGAAATAATGACAGGTATTATGTGAGATAAGATCAGAATCCGTGTCCCACGGGAGAGTATGCATGACAATGTGTAAATATCCCATAAATGATAATGCTGAAGAGTTAACATGCAAATATGTATCTTTCTTTACTTGTTGTGACAGATCTTCCCTTCTCCCCTTTCCTCAACCTCTGCTCTATCTTGGGACGATACGCCACTCATTCTTGGGGACTTGCTAAGTCTCAATGCCAAAAGGGCAGATGCCCAGGTGCTGGTGAGGCCGAATCGCTGTCCTCAGCACACAAAGGGAATGTCGCTGGGGGAGGATGGCTCAGGGAGGGGGAGAACTGTCAGAGCAAAGGGAGAGTACCTGGGATTACTGTCAACAGTCTCCTGGACTGTCTCCCTCTGCCTCTCCCCCACCCCGTCCTGTCTCCTAAGATCCATGGCATTCTCGTTGACATTGACCTTTAAACTCCAATTAGCCACTTAATCAGGAATTAATTATTAATATTAGAAAAACCAACAGGGCTTAGGTTGTTTGTCTCTTTCACCTCATTATCATCCGCTAATGACCACCCCTGCATCTCATTTCCACAACAAAGGCAGAGGTGATGGTGTTTGCACATGATTCAGGTAAAAGATGGACAGACTTTTCCATGCATGTTCTGTAATTTTCACATCTGGCTCCTCTTCCTAGTCAGAATGTCCCGTGGAGTTTAGTTAATGATTGAGTTGTCTCTTCAGACTGCATTAATAAGTGAGTCCTCAGCTGCATAAGAGCAACACACCCACTTCTGAACTCAGAAGTCGTCATGCCCTAAATCAGTGTGAAATGGTTGACAGGGAAGTGTGAAAATGGCTCCCTGAAAAAATACAACAGTTGATGGCAAAGAAGGGGGAATATGAACACCAGTCAGTGCTGTCTTCTCCATGCATACACACATGCTAGTAAGATGGTGCCGCGGATGGCTGCCAATGTGTGTTGGTGCCCGTTGTTTTGTCTTGTTTTGAGCGTTAATTCAGTGTTCTGCTACAGTGCCCGGAGCTCTTTCACCAGAGAAGAGCTCATGAACATTAGAGGGAGAGGAAACAACTCCACAGTTATTGCTCTTCTTTGTTCTTACAGTGCTTGCTTTTTTAATTTAATTTGCTTTATCCTCCCCTTTTTTTCTATGTTCTATTCACTATGTTTGTTGTGCACCAATCACCACAGCAACTTCCTTGTATGTGAGAACCTACTTGGCAATAAAAACAATTCTGATTCTGATTCTGACCCGCCACACACACATGTATGCACTCAAAACCGTGTTAACTGTTTGTCACCTTTTATAAGGCATCACAAGGTGAAACAATCCCAGAAGTAAATACAATCTCCTTTGAGTAAATGAGATGTTTGGAATGCACTGATAGACCCAGAGGTGCATTGTGGGGCAGCATAATAAATGTGACTCAGCAAGCCAATGATTGGTAATATCCCTCTTTCAATTATCCTTGATACTGTGTTTTATAGGATAAATCTACAGACTACCAATAGGTCCATTTGTTCAAGGTTTTGGCAACCTTACACTAATAAATCCTAGCCTGGCGTAGCCACACTAATACTCAAATGCGTATTAGTCTGGGACCTCTCGGTTCATTTTCGATTTCCAAGAGGTTACCAATGGATGCAATTGGAAAGACCTACAACCAGTTAGAGCAACAAATCATGTGATGTATGCAGAGAGGAGCTGCCTGTGATGATGTTGCTGTTTCTGTGGGGGAAATTTGAAAATTTCAGTCAAATGCTTGTTCATTTGCGGCAGCCATCTTGGTTGTCTACAAAAGTCGCTTCTCTCCGCGTCATGGTATAAATCACTTTCCGATGGAGGAGATCCAGACAGTAGTCTGGCAGAGCAAATGAAATAAGCTCCCAGAATTCCTCTGGGTCCCGGGCTAAATAAACCCAGGGTGTTATGCAAAAACACTCAAATACGTGTTTATTTGTATAGTTAAATTTTCGATGTTTTGATCAGCTGATTTTCTCCATTTTAAACAGAAGAAATGTATAAGGGCTTAAAATCTATGTCTTTAAACAAGTGTCAGGAAGGAACGGTGCCCTGCTGCTCTCAGATTTACTTTCTATTTTTCAGGCGGCTTATATAGATTTAGGGGATCAGTTTGAGGTTTATATTTTTGCTCCTCTAAACATTATCCTCTTCACTTCTCCTCAAACCTCCTGTCCTCCAAACCCTCAGTCATCAGTCCATACTGCCTCTCACCCGTTTGGAAACACAAGCAGCGCTGAAAAGTACAACAATGTGAAGTCGACAAGGAGTGATAGCAGAAGGCTGACACTGTGACAGGATTAGGAGAATGATAATATGAGCAGCAAATCTGTACTCTTTAAATAGATCTCTCTCTCTTGGCCGTGATGATGGCTGAAAGTTTGCAACGCATTACAGTGACAGATGAACATTTATTGCTCTTGCGCAAATTCATGTCGACATATCAAATCACTCGCATGGGGTTTGCTTCAGGGCGCATGTCTGCTTCTATGTCAGTTGGTAACAAACGCAGACCATTTTTTTTATGACTTTGGTATTTAGCTTTTTGCCTGATGTCTATGAGTCAAATCCTCCTCTGGTTAAAAAAAACATTTCCCTGACAGAAGAGAAGGAGCCCTTGACGCCTGTGGCTATTTGATATTATGGAGAGCAGAATCGAAGCTGTGCTGGCTGAAGAGTTGCTCTGACGCCAGCGACACAAGTCGGGTGTGATACAGCCTGCACACGTGAGTAGAGCTGGAAAACTGTAGTGCAAAGGCCACAGGTGTTTCCTTTGTACTGAATTCATTGTGCTGAATCCACTAATGGAAAATCCTTCAGCCTTGTCTGCTAGCACTGAAAACAACATGAGCAATTTGCTACTTTAAAGTCAGTGCTCGCAATTGCTGTTGATTTACAAAATATGATTACTAGATGCTACAGCATTTCATAATGGCTGTACAAGTAATTATCTCAGAATATTGTCAATCACTCGAGATGGAAGATTAAGTAACAGACTGCGGTGTGTCTTTTTTTCCCCATGTGTGTTATGTGTTTGACATGTTTATGACAGAATGTTTATAATTTGATTTAATTAGTATTCATGTATACCAGTGTGCAAAAATATAAAGCTTGCATGCTACACCCCCCCCGTGTTCTTTCAGAGCTAAATTCCATTAGAAAAATGCTCATCATTTTAATGAAGTCCATGCAAATGTGATTCCCCATTAGTCTTATCTTGCAAGTCTGACACCTTCAAAAAGCATACCTTGCCACTTTGTGGATACAATTGTATATGTTTGTGTGTGTGTGTGTGTGTACACACACACCTTTTCATTCACAAACAATTGTGCAAGGTTTTTAGTTTGAGGAGTTGGATTTATTGTTTAGCTTAAAGTAAAGGTATAAGGGTTGAGATAAGGTATGTAGTGCTGATGCTCAGAGCTGCTTATCAGTGAATCTGCTTTTTAAGCAAAAATTATGTTTGTGTTCCACTGCAGCCAAAGCACACTGGTTTTCCAGAGCGTATCGTAGATTGTGGGTGATTTTCCTGTAGCTCCCAGGCAGCCACCAGTTTCAGTTAATTTCAGTAAAGTAAGAAGATATTTGTAGAGGCTAAACTTACTTGAGACAAGTAATCCATCATGCTGTGCATTAGGTTGCCCTTTGTTTTTTGTTGCAGGTTATTTTGTCACTGAGTGGGCGGGCACAGATACAATGGGGGGTAGTTTTGTTTTACATTTAGACTGTTGTTTTAAAATTTCTGAAATCCTAAATATCACATTCACTCTGAATTCCCCCCAAAAACTCTGTCTGCCATAGCATCACCAATGACATCAGTTACTGAAAATGAAGAGGAATGATGAGCTAAGTCTTTGCTAATTGATGTTCATCATGTTCTGGAATGAATATAGAAGCCAGTGGCTGCCCAGGGGAGTGAGAAAGTCTATGACAAGCAATGTGCTAAAAGATGCAAAAAAAAAAACATGACTGTGTATGGGATGAATGTAATCAGAGAGCAGAGCATCTCCGTAGTGACAGATGTGCAAGGGTGTGTATTCCGTTTATCTTTGTGTTTGGGAACCTGGGACATTGACCCAAGTGTTACTTCCCAGCAAGTATATGAGTTGCATACCTGTTCTGCCTAACACAGTACAGCCCAAAAGGTGGCGTAAAGATCCAGGATAACAGGAAGCAGCAATTACACCACGTCACAGCATGGTATATTCAGCGGACATCTAATCCTTTCCATCTCAGAGCTGTTCTGACAGATCATCCCTTGTGTCCACTCTGTGGCTGAGTGGTTTTGAGAAAAAGAGAGTTTGTAAATGCGAGATAGGGAGATGGACAGAAAAGCCAAGGCTGAGATGGAGCGATATGTATGCTTGCATGGCTACAAAGATGTTCGCGTGGACCCAGATACATACTCACTCACACATGTAGTTGTACACGCCATTGAAAGACACACACTTACACACGCGCGCAAGATGAATCCCAAACACCACTCAGACTGTTCAAACAAAGATATGAGGACTTTGTTGTCCCACCTGCAGATGAACACACACCACAGCTAATGTGCTACATGTTGAGACATGTCTGTGGATTGTATGGATATGAGCACCTTGTCACAGCAGGGATCAACCTGTGCAAACGCATGGCCCGCAGATACAGAAATGAGCCGACAGACTGTCAGACAAAGTGTTGACCAAAAGGTCTATCACAAAATTAGTGCCCGTCCCATCAACACGGTGATTAGACCCCATGTAGCCACAATGTGAAGTCCACCTGAGAGCTGCTGCCAGCAACGACACTGACCCTCTGCATGTTTGTGAATGGTGGATTTGCATCAGCCAGGCCTACTCAAATGTGTTATTTTAGGTGCAAAAAATTCAAATTCACCAGAGAACTTGGGCACTGTTCCTGCCAACGCTGACGCATTGTCTGCCTCACTGTTGCAGGCTCAGACACGCTAGCACACTGAGCAATTTTGGCAGACTGGTGAAATCTGTACTTTGTTTTGTCTTGAATTAAGTGATTTTCTGTCCGGGGACTGCATACTGGTTAGACAGCAGATTCGCATAACCTACAAAAACCCTGGACAGAGCAGGGATAGAGCATGTGTACAGTACAAAATCCTTAGATGCCAATCATTTTGGTATCAGCTCAACATTTAACCTGAAGCATAAATGGAAAATGAATGTTTGCTGTGGCAAATCATCTCCCAGAGGATCCATTGATGATAACTATACATTATCATAATAGCATTTACCACTATGTGCATTAGTTTGACACAAAACAGAGACGTGCATATATAATAAATAAAACTCTTGACGCATCCTCTGTAATGCACATTGTGACTCTTGCTAGTTCTCAGAAAAAAATATCCACATGTAACACTTCATACGAATTTGCTGTTCTTTTCTTGCTCGGCCTAATCACTGATGAGAAGCAGTGAGGGTTCCAGTGTAGAATAGAGCTTTTCCTAAGCTGTTACAGCTATAAACACTCTTAATAATTGCATGTTTCATCTCAACTGTTGGAACAGCAATAATCAACCTGATGTCTGTCCCAGAGGCACACAGCGGAACCACATGCTCCAAACGAGACATACTAAATAAAATACGGATGCAGTACAGACAGTGAGAGCTGTGTGACCCGCAGAAGGATGTGCGTTTCTCTCTCACGCACTCTCTCTATGCATTTGAAAGTTTCTCATGTTAATTTTGTCTAACATAAATTAAATTAAATAACAGAAGTGTGGGCTATAGTTAAAACTTATGTCAAAGGGTTTGAGAGTATAGGGTCTTGACCTCCAGGGGTCCCCCAGGGGGCTCCACGGGCCCCAGCTAAATGAGAATCCCCTCCACGATAGCACAATGGGAGAATATATTACTGTAATCTATTCCCATTAGAGGTTTTACTCTCCCCATACTGTTGTCAGACACCCATAGTAGACAGATATGGCTCCATGGCCAATTAAGCCCTAGAATGAAATAAAGAAACAGTTCATTGGGACCAAAGATCACCAAAAGTGTATGGGGAGTTTTGATATTAAAAGTTGGGGGACTTATTCCCTTTTTTTATATGAGGTGCTGAAGGTCTTGAGTGTTCATTGTGCAGCCTGCGGAGAATAACCTTGTGAACTGCGGTTTGGATCCATCACACCTAGATGTCCTGACACGCAGCGAATAATAATGCCTCAGCAGAGCGCATTGCTCGGGGAGATAGCCCTGTGACCCGGGTACAACTCATAAACTGCACTGCGGCATCAGCTGTAATAATATAGCATGGGGGTTCCATTCCCAGGAAAACCGCCTGAGCGCGTTGAGCAAATTTGAGACGCACTTCAAATGGCGTCTCGTCTGCAACCACGTCTGCGGGGCAGCGAGGTGCGCGCATTATGACCGCCCTGTGCCATCTGTGCACAACTGTCTGATAGGCAGTACAAGGGAGAGAACAGCCGGACAGATGGATGCGGTAATAAGAAAGTTGAGACTCACCCCCTTTGAACATCTTGCAGGCCTAAGTGTATTTCGTCTTCCGTCCTCTGAGAATCATCTATTCTTTGGGGCTATATCCCAGACCGGAAACTTGCGCGCTTCAGTTTCGAAGTTGACCCGGAGCTGTCCGTGGCGCAGGTCGGGTGAATGTCACTTGTCACTCCTTGGGCTCGTCTCGCGGTCCACTGTGTCCGCCTGCCGTGGGTCGGACGGACACGGACAACGACCAGCAGCCTCCGCCTTGTCCACAAAGTCTGGCGGACCTCGGTCGGACCTGGGAAATTACGCGGCAGTCATTGCGAAGCGGACGCACTAAAACCATCCCTCCAGTCCGCGATAATGAGAACTCCAGAGTGTGTGCGCGCGTGTGTGTGTGTGTGTGTGTGTGTGCAGTCCGACAGAAGATCTGATAGCCAACTCCTTTTTTTTGTTGTTTTTAAGACGCAAACAACCGGGCTGCAAATCAGTTCTGAGGAGAAGTGGACGGCGAAGACAGACACTCTCCGAAAACCTCGAAGATTGAAATCCAAGTGGCCAATCTCACACGCTCCTCTCGGTGCTCCGGAGCCGGTCAAATCGCATCACAGCCCATTCGCTCAAATCTCCAATTAACATAAGTTATTTGGTTTCACATTCCGCCTGTGATGTCGGATTATAGACGCAGACTCCTCAAATCCTCCTCAGTGTAGACTTTGATGCCTTCGGTTTCCTGTAGCCCCCTTCTTCTTCTTCTTCCTCTTTCTTTTCCCAGCTCCCCTCTTCACTCGTAATTCTTATGTTTCTGGGATCTTGTGTGGATCTCTCTGCTGGCCGCCTATGGACCAGAGCTCGTTGATGCGCTCAAGGAGGGAGAAAGTGTGTTGTACTACCTCAGCTCCTCCACCGGGCAGCATCCTCCTCCATCGCTCTCTCTGCCTCTGCCCCTCCAGCAGAGACACACTCCTCACTGACACCACAGGTCTTCATACTAACGTGATTTGACACTGAACCTACATATAACGTTGACATAATAAATGCATATGAATAAACATCACAGGAAATTGATACACACACTTCTTTTTGTTTAGATTTATTTTATTTTATTTTATTTTATTTTATTTTATTTTATTTTATTTGATTTGATTTGATTTGATTTGATTTGATTTGATTTTATCTCATCTTATCTTAAATTATCTTATCTTTTCTTTTTATTTTATTTCATTTCATTTCATTTTATTGCTATATATTGCGTACAACGATTAGATCGGTGTTCGATTCCTCTTCCTCTTCACTCGATTGGTTTCCCCTTTTTTGCTTCCTCACATGTTCCGTGTTCGGGGGATTAAAAACATGGCAGCGCCTTCGAGTGAGGTCCAGGTTGTTCCTGTCAAAAAGCCCACAGGTAAATATTGAAGCGATGTGTTCATTGCAGGAGGCAGTGGAACATAATATCATATCCGTCTGAGCACTTTATATAGACGCCTGACTTCCGGGTCGCTCGGGCGTAGCTTCACTGACACTCGGTTACTTTCAACTCCGGGACTCAGCAGTTTGGTCTTGATGCGAACACGAGAACGTGTGACGGTCAGCGAGGTGTCAGCGAGGTGTCTGTTCAGCGGGGACTAAACTGAGCTCCTCGCATGACTAAACGACGTTTGATTCCTAAGCCTTATAGTCATCACTAGCACGTGCTCTGTGTTGTCGAGGCGACTCGCGTGAAGGGGCCGAGGAACACGAGGACAGATTCGTGGCATGTTTGAGGCTTCGTGAAAGACAAACTCGGTGCAACAGCAAAATAAAATCCTCTCTCTCAACCCGCAGACACGAGGCTTCGTGTTACCACGTGGACGCGTTACAGCTTATCTGACTGCACGGCTGCAGGAATAAAATGTACCATTGAATGTAACATCTTAGGTCATGCAACTATAGCCTGTAGACTTGAATAGCTGTGGTTGCATCTCCTAGGTCGGATGTGCAGGCACCGTGGAGCATTTTGCTGCTGAGGAGTGAACTTGTGGCTGCACATGTAGTTTTCACAGTATACTGTATTGATCTGAGCTAGTTTCTATCAAATTTTGACTAAGAGTTCCCAACACGATGTCTTTAATCTTCCACTTTAGACTTTTGAAAACTGAGACCAGCACGAAGTAACTATCAGGAGAGGCCTTATCTGTGCATCCCGGATGTAAAAATAATCAAACAAAACAGTTTAAACTTCAAAATAAGCTTCACACACTGCAGTCATTCCTACACTAAGTGAGATGACACAGGACTAATGACACTGACAGAGAGGTGATGATGGAGGCCCTGTATGTTGTATATTATTTCAGGTTTATTGTGAGTATGACAACATCAGGCAGGTATCCATAGTTCTCTTTTTTTGACATTTGTAGAAAATTATAAGCTGAGCAGGAGCAGCAGTTTTCAGTGACTGTAGTAAGTATTTTACCCGAGCGTTTAAAATTAATATCCCAAATATTTAATTGATTTTGCTGTGGAAGCAACTCAGGAGCTTTATTCTTAACTACAGTCAATTCAGTTACTACAGTTATTTTAGTAGATTACTACAATTACTACAGTCAACTACTGTTGATAAAGGGAAAGCAAAACAATGTTACCAGTGTCATGTGGCAAAGGATCTTAGATAGAGTGGTTACCTGAATTATGACAACTTCTCCTATAACTATTGGTTAAAAATATAATCTTACCAGTGAAACACAATATTATTTTAATTTGGTGCAACATAAAGTAGTGTTGCCGTGCTGTCAGCAGTGGATGTGCAAGCCTAACAAAAAGCCCCAGCAACCAAAAGCAGACAGACCGTTGTACCCAAAGCCCAAGTTATGGCCAGTTTCTAAAGGCAGCGGAAAAACAGGCAATTTAAGAAAAAAAAGAAGCTGGATGCTGTCCCAGATTTAGAGAATTGCACTTGTCATTTGAATCCAGCATGTGCCTGAGAGCAAGTGGGACTATGTCAAGCTCAAATGAGAGCAAAACCTCCCTCTTTGTTTCTCCCATTTTCGCTGATATTGCAAACTACCCAGTAGCTTGTAGAACATTTATTTGAGACGATACTACAAGGACAAATTTGTCCATTTCGCCATCTCTCCGACCTCATTATCTGTGGCCTTTTACTGCAAAGGTGAGGGATGCATTTGTAGAGTTTAGATGAGGGAAACCAACTTTCCTGACCTGTTACCTCCCTCCACCCCCCAAGAACTTGTCCAAACTTAAGAACATGTCTGAAACTTGTTAAAAAGCAGGAGTCTGCAGCTTAATTTGGTGCTGAGTGACCTGTACAGGCGTCTCCAGATAGATAACTTCACAGATATCTTATTCATCCGCTGTAAGTTGAGTTAGGTTCGTTAGACGTGGCTTTGAACCTGTGTTCACTGCGTTGCTAACAGCACAATCGTTTAACCTTCTCCTCAGTCCGAGGACCACGGCGGGTAGCCAATCAGATTCCGGATGAAATCCTGCAAGACTCCGAGTTACAGGAGGCGATCAAAGCCCTGCCTGCAAACTACAACTTCGAGATCCACAAGACAGTTTGGCGAGTGAGACAAGTCAAAGCACAGAGAGGTGAGCTCTTTTCTTTTATCATTTGCACAATTGATTGATTTTTCACATGCTTAGGAATCTATATTTTGACTCTTTTGACAGAGACAGCCACTTTAGCTGCTGTGGGGTAAAAATGACGTATTTGAAATGATAGAAGAGCAAATAGAACAAGCTTTATTGCAAAAGTAGAACAAATCGTCTGGGTGGACCTCATTAAGAAGATTTGAGTTT
This sequence comes from Scophthalmus maximus, assembly GCF_022379125.1. NCBI lineage: Eukaryota > Metazoa > Chordata > Actinopteri > Pleuronectiformes > Scophthalmidae > Scophthalmus > Scophthalmus maximus. The sequence goes on from NC_061525.1 coordinate 10,618,053, forward strand.
AGACGTGACACGATGTAAAAGCAGAACCAATCATGTATTTCCACAATGTCAATACTCCCAAGTGCAGTCTGTCTTCAGCTAAGTGCACACACACATGCACAGAAATCTAAAGTGCTTGTGCTGCAGTTTTTAAATTGCACAACTAACTTTTGAATTAAGTTACATTAGCTGAACTGGAACAAAGGTTGGATGGAATCACTTGGAAGTCAAGGATCTGTCATAAAAACAGCCCTTTATTTACGAAGGATTAATTCTTATTTATCATAATTTTGCCAGGCAGAGATGGAGCAGAAATTACACATTTTGTTAAAAGTAAAAAAATAACAATAACCAAAAAAACATCTATAGTTTATGATGATTTGGTACTGAAGTACTTTCCTTTGTTTTGTTGCTCACAACTCACTAACAACAGGTTTATAGAACATTGCGCAGTGAATGTCTGAACACACAGAATACAGAGCTCTATGAATCCTATGCTTAAAGACAGTGTGTACAAGCATGAATACAAAATACAATCCTTGAGCACATCTGTGCCCTGACCCACTTCGATGCCTATTGTACACTCTGTAACCTGCGAGGCTCACATAGGTTTGTCCAAATTATTGAAAGAACCACTTCTCAAAAGACCATGTAGGTCGTCCTATAGTGACTGTGGTATTTAAAATCACTGACCACACATTTAACAACATGCATAATCACCAAAAACTGTAGAATATAAATTTGTACATTTAAAATTTGATGTATCTGCAGTTTCGTTTTGATGTCATTCTGAAAAGGCCTTTCTTTCTAGTGATGTGTTCACTGTTATTGTTGGTTAGTATTTAGTCCAAAGTGAAGCAAGATGCTTTTTCAGAAGCGCTGCATGTCCAGTGTGTTTTTTTTATTTACTGCGTTAACACTGAATTTGTGAAGGGGATCTGTGAGCCATCTTTAATCTTTGGGGGAAGTGTTTTGTTGACAGAGTTGAAAGGCTACACACACACACACACACACACACATGCACGTGCAGCAGCAGCAGCAGCAGCTAATAACACTCAGACTCATCCATGCAAAACATATGTTTTTGTGCAATGTAATAAAAAAACAAGAATCAGGTTCAGATCAGAGTTTTTGCCCCAGAAAAAACAGACATTTCAAACTGTCTCTTTATCAACAACACACTCTGACAGTGTCCACACATCATATCTTGTGTTGTGAGATCTTTTTTGTTGGTGTTATTTCAGGGTGGAGATAATTTAATGCAGGACATAGGTCACATAAAAATATATTTAAAAAAAAAAGGCTTTATAGTAAAAATGTTAAAAGTTGTAGTCTTTCTAGTCTTCCATTCATTCCTGCCTTGGGAGGAAACATGCAGATGGCATGCCAAGAGGATTGAATATTTTTTTTAAATGTGCCTTTGGTGGTTGTGCGGTTTACCGCAGCCTGCTGGCTTTGCCATTTTTTTGTGATGCTTTATTTATTTATTTTTTCTACCAGAGCTCATCCTCTCTCTCTCAACTCAGAGAGCATAACATACCTTATCACCCCTGTCTCTCTCCCCGTTCCCCTTTGTGTCCATCTGTTCCTTTTGTCAGCCTTTGAACTCCTCCGTCTCATGGACTGTGCTTTTGAAAATCGAGGACTGAGGAACATGCAGCAGAATTTAATTTTAGCTGCCCAGCCTCTCTGTCTCGCGGAGTTTATAAATAGTCAAAAGCTGTGTTGTTTTGCCTAATTTTCCTCATTTGAATCTAATTGTGTTGTTTTGATATTATCGGCTGTGCATCTCAGCTCTTTACAAAAGCAGCTTAGTTCTTCAGACTTTCTAACTGCTATTGGCAGTCGGCTGTCTCCATTACTGCTGCAAATTCAGTCAAGATAAAGAACCTAAGTGAACCAAACTGTAATTAGTTGATAACCGCTAGCTGACTTGAGTCTATTGTGTGGTTTATAGAGAAGCAATAGTGATGAGTGACATGTCTGCGATATGAATTCAGACATAAAGGGCCATACGCCGATTTTTAAAGTTACACGTGGTTCTGAACCTTCCAGCTCTGGATTATTTCATTGAAGCTACTCATTGTGTTATTGACACCAGCTGTTGGCATTTATTTAAACTGATATTCCCATAAAATATTGAAATTAAACGTGTCTTTTTTCGATTTCTACCGTAGGTTAAGTAGTTTTCTGAAGCCATAGCCAGAAAAATCTTTTCTAATATTAATGTCAGTATTTGAGAGTAAGAAAAATCTGGAAATGACAGGTTGGCTAATCCCACTTTATCTTTATTCATTTAATTCTATTGTAGTAGTGAAACTACCAAATCACGCAAAAATTGGCTAAGACAGAGAGATAGAGTCAGAGGAACAAAAGAAGCAGTGTGGCCTCGAGTCTAGGGGGACCTTGAATCCATGAAAGTTTCTAGGCTTGGGGGATTGTGAAATGCCCGGGGAGTTGTTGTTTCCCAAGCTCTTCTCACAACTAAAGCACAGATAATCAAAAGCTTTGCACAGATGACTGTTCCCTTGCATGTCTCCTTGCGCTTCACAACAAGATAAGAAAAAACATGGAGCATCAAATTCCTTCTTTCTTCATTTTTTTCCCCCTAAGGTTTGGTGACTTTTTATGAGAGCACAGGGTGTGGGGAAATAAGAGAAAATCTGTAAAAACAATGCAGTTATAATCACAAAATCGAACGCAGTGACGGAGGACTGCGCAGTGCCGATTATAACTCCACATCCAACTAAGGCACAGATGGCATAAGCGCTCAATGAGTCCAGAATGACAAAACACCCATGGCTGGGGACTTGTTTTTTTTCTCTCCAGTTAATTAATGGTCTTTTCTCTAAATAGTCTTTGTGCCACACTAAATGACAGAACTAGTTTTTTCCCTCCACCCCAAATACAAAATGACTCCCAAGTAAGCGGTCCAACATGGCCTTTTCTCCTTTGTCTCAACAGTGTGTTCCTTTACAGAAAACATGACAGTAGTGAGAGTGCTGGCTGCCAGTGTTTAAGTTCAAGCTGATCAGATTCAGTGTTGTCTACAGACCGGACACACATGTGGGTGCTTGTGTGCGTGTCCAGGGTGAATATTCAACACATATTTACATGTGCCACAATGAGTGGAATTGTGATTATTGTATCCAAATTGAAAGTCTGTTCGATAGGCTTTTATTCATTCCTAATGCATGTGTGGGTTCATGCTTATGTATTGTATATAAATTCAGTTTATGAACACAAAGGACAGGTGTGAATTGTAATCCGCAGGCGTCTCTGCTTTAATTATTCCTTTTGCAGTTGATTGAAATTCGACAATGAATCACATCTAGATCCCAAATGTCACTTAATGCTTTCCAACACTCAAATGTTTAATCTACTACAGGATAGACTCCATCTTTAGCTTTATTCTTGTCTTCCCATAGCTATATCCCCACTTTATTCAATTTGGAGTTATCCCTCGGCTTTGACCGTCAGTCTGCCTCTAACTGATAAATTGGTCTTTCCAGCAATTTCTTTTTTTACTTCCTGTCTTTGGCTGTTGCCATAATCCCACATGGAGCTCTCTTGTTACCTGCACAGCTGTTAGTGTTAAAACAATAGGCGTGTCCTAGGACAACACCAAACATTTTGACTCCGCAAATTGAGAAAGCTAAATGTATGCAACAATGGTCAGCATTAAGTGAGATTAAGGAAACATCTGGAGCTGTTGAATGAACTTCTTTCATCTGATAGGTTAGATTCAGCTCATCATGCCTGCTTGCAAACTCAAACATGCGTTCAAAGGGCCAGTCCCGCCTCTAGCGTCTGAGTCACCTTTTGCTCGGGGCAGCAGATGGAGAAAGCTCTTCGCTTCTGACAGAGGTGTGCTGCAAAACCTTTCTCTGTTAATAAACTTGCCCTTTTCTAGGTAATGACCTGTCTCTCACTGTCTGCATGAGCGCTTGGTGATCCCTTAACCTTTCATCAGTAAGTAGTGCTCTTGCTCCTCCTCCACTTCGCAGCGCTCCATCTATCACTCCATTTCATGGCCAACCTCCCTGAAACCTCTTGGCCTTTTGTCTGTCCCGGCTTTTGTTGTTAAATGCTCCCTGGCACTGGAGTCTCGAAATTGTTTCAGGCCTGGTCATGTGAAAACATTCTAAGTGCATAAAATTGAGCGCTTTTGAATTATATGTGTCCACTGAGACGTTGAAGGATTTACTGAAGTAAGGTGTGACAGAGATTGACCGGGGGACAATAGTCATGGTTGCCTTTTTTCCTCCAGGGGCCTGTACAACGAAGCTGGTTCACTTGTTCCCGGGTTAAATCACCACGGTAACTTATGCTGAACGGCTAACCTGCTCTGGAGCCGCAGTTTGAGATAAGAAATCAAAAACTGTCACCAGCCCAACTGCTGACCAATCAGATTACTGGAAAACAAAGTCATTATTCAACAGAATCCTACCGGGGACAAAAGACTTTACAGTAAATTGACAAATAGTAAGCTGCAGCATATACTTATAGATGAACAATCATGTTGCCACTGGTTTTAAAAATGTTTCTAATTAAAAGAGGGAGAGTTTATAACACTAAATACATACATGAGCTAATTAATATTGGAGCTTCTTTTGAGATTGTTTTGCTTTCTTATTCTATCACAGCAGCTCAGAATAACATGAGCATCCGGAATTTCCCACCTTGGGATGAATAAAGTATCTATCTATCTATCTATCTATCTATCTATCTATCTAGGAGATTGTGAGATTATAAATATTAATTCAAAACTAAGGTTATCAGGATGGACAATCTTAGGTGTCTTACTCTCTGACTAGGTGATTTGCACTGAACTAGTCAACACCTCGCGAATGCGAGTTTGTGATCATTTTAACTTTTAACTAAAGAGTATCAAATAGCAATAAGAGACCTGTTGACACACTGAACAATATAAAGTCTGTACTTCACACAACTACAAATGGAGAAAAACACACTCACATAGTTGATAATCATCTCAGAATCCATTATGAAATGATTTTAAACCTTAATATACATATTTCATAGTTTTGAGCTGTATATTTAAAACATTTGTTTTTTATCAAGTGTTGATGTGTTATTCTGATCTGTCCATCTGCATCTGAAACAAAGGATTATTTTCACACCTTTTTTGTCTTATTGGAAAACACATTAGTTCATTGTAACTGAAATAGTCAATGGATTAAAGGATGTTGAAGTATTTAATGAATTGATTGAGTGTTTATTTCATTTGTCAAGCAAAATTGCCAAACATTTAATTCTTCCAGCTTTGAAAAATGGGAGTAATTCCTGTTTTTCCCATATGTTATATAGAAATCCACTCTTCTCTTGCACTGTCCGTCATATGAAACAATAAATTTAACACATTGGGGGTCTGGGTATTTGTGATGAACCAGTTTCACCATATTCTGAAATTTAGAAGAATCAACAAAAAAATTGTTGGATCTATGGATACTGAAATAATCATATTTCAACCTGGATTGGTATAAAATTTATTTTCAACATTGCAGACTGAGGGAAATATGTGTGCTGCTATCTCATGGCACCATTTTGCTTTCTTCACTTATCTCTTTCACATATCTTTTCCTTCTTATCCACTTTATTCTCCGATTCCCATTGGTGGGTTACGGTTGACATCTTCAATATCTGAGTTGTCTCTGATACCGAGATGTCATCATGTTTATTAGATGACAAGTTGCAGGATTAATGTATAATAAATCATAGACTCATGATTCACGAAACAGTATAGGATCTTTAATGCAAAACAAGACTTATCTCTTTAGAAATCCCCAAAGGACATTGAGCTTTACATCTTCTTGGAACACCAAGAATTCATTGTAATATTATCTTAAATAGAGCACTTTAAGGCTGCATTTCATTCTGTCTTGGATGAGGAAGGTTAAAAAGAAAAAAAAAAATAGCTACATGCTGTAATGGGATACTGATTAACACTGTGACCTTTTTAATTATTTGAGAACGTACAACTCGTAACAATTGTCTTATTTCTAGAGATGGAGGAAAATTTTATAATTTTCAAATCAAGTTAAATTGTCAAATAGAAAGAGCAGCACTCTACTGCAGGAGCTGATCCAGAAGAAGCAACTGGTCAAGCAGAAATAATGAGGTTGTAGATGGCATCAATAGGAATAATGTTGCCATTGATCCAGAAGTTAACAGCAGCCTAATGAACATTAGTAAATTGATGATATTAATATCTAATATTATAGAGACATTTACAAAGCAGTTAAGAAAGCTTTACATTGAACATACAACATACAACAACAGATGACAAAATAGGTTTAAAAATTCTGAAATTAGAACAGAATATATATATTTATAATTAAGGCAACTGTTTAGGAAGATGCCACTCATTAGCTTTAAGAAAGACTTCCAAAGGGAACATTGACTTACACTATAGCTGATTATGGTTCAAACTTGATAACAGTTTCCTTTTCTTTCCCCGAATATTATATTTTTTCACTTGAAGTAAGTTATTTCAAATGTCCTGTAGATGTAGTTATGGTGAACTCACCCTGTCCTTATCATTAAGAGCCCCATTGGAAACACATTCTTTCTCATATTCTTTTGTTTTTGTTTTTTTCGTTACAACCTTCTTTTTAATATATCTGCTTTTTATATATTATTATCTGAGGTGGAGAATAATTCATGCCATGCTGATCCCTGCATTTATATTACTAGCAAATCCATCTGAACATGTCATCTCACATAATGATCTCCAGTCATGTTTCGCAGGATTTTTCTTTGAATGAATACTTATGAAGAGAAAGAGCCATACTTCACTGAGAGCAGGCCGATTGCGGCTGAAAAACTGCTCATCTCTTGATGCAGAGTGGCTCTGAAAGAGTCACAAACCACTTAGTAAATCCTGCCAAAATTATGTTTTTTTCCTAGTGGTTCATCTAAATTGGTGTCACACATCAGTAGAACAGTAGGTCTCCTGTTAACGTGCAACACCATCAGCAGGACCAGTGTGTGTTCACTGTTTGCTCGATTTTAGTTTTAAAGCAACTAAATCATGTTTTTCCACGTATATTTTTTTTTGCTTTGAGGCATAAACTTGTGTAAAGCCTGGGGAGAGTGGTGTTTTTTGTGTGTTTCAGTAGCAGAGGGAGCCAAAGTGTGACTCACAGAGCCCGTGGCAGGCAGCCGGAGAGACAGGGAAAAGGGAGAGTTTAATGGCTCTGTATATGCCATGAGCTGTAGAGATAGACCTGTGGTTATTGGTTTGGAGTATATTTCCAACAGCCTGTCAACCTCTAAAATAAACCAACAGTACTGCTGTGGCAGAGGGGAAATTGTCCTGAACTGTCACTATTTTCTGTCAGTGGAGAACTCTGAACCAGTAGCTGGGGTTATGTATAGTTGTGCTGTCCAGGATTTATTAAATAACATGTTTCCTCTCCCGAATGCAAGTATGTAACTCTGATTGCTTGTTTTCCACTCTCACCAGTGGCTTTGCAGCTTCCAGAGGGCCTGCAGATGTTTGCCTGTGTCATCGCTGACATAATTGAGAGGTAAGGTGAAGAAAGAAAGTGTTTTGTTTCCCTTCTTTTTCTTTTTAATGTTTAAGTCTGTGATTGAGAAGCAGGTGTAGAAGTCACACCAGCAGCGAAACCAACTTTAACTGCCAAGGCCACTTGATAGTCATTAGGAAAGCGAGAGCTTTATCGTAATTCCCCCCCTTCGATTCAATCAGGGATTTAAACGGAAAATGAGACTCAATTACGCTGTTTTTACGACAGAGAAGATATCGCAACTTCCCTTGGTCACAATTGGAGACGGGAAGGGATATTATTCATGTTAATTACATCTTATTTCAGTCTGAGTGCACCCTATTGCACGCCAGCACTCAATCCCCAAGACACCACAAAGGTTTTTTTTAATCCTGAAGCAAGAATAGCACCAGGATTGTTGTTTGGCCTACACTGTGCTAAATTAATATCTGTGCTTAAGTGCTTGGTAACTAGAAACAAACATGGTGAAATACAGTTATGTGAGACCCACTACAAGAAAAAAGTTGAATTGTCTTTCCGCTTCTTTCCCTGGTTTTTGTCTCTGCGTCGTCATTTAAACTTCAGTTGACCTTTGAATTTCTCAGGACCACTTTCTGCTAAATGTTCTCTCAAAGAAAATGGCAGAATATTGGATTTCATGCAGGAAACTTTGATCATGAGTTTGGCTGTATTGGTCTTTATGCTTACATGTTCTTTATTGTACTATGCCAAGATGCCAAGGCATATTTGTTTTACCATGAAAATGATAAAACTTTGTCTTACTCTCGGAGGTGTTGGGAAGGTTGTTGTCTTTCTTTTTTGCCTCAACTCTTTTATAAATCCTCAGTTTTTAAACCATCGGTTTGTTCATCTTTATTCCAGCTGTATGAGACCAGTATCATCCTTCTATCGCTCTCTTTACACTTGAACTTTTTTTATCTCAAGAAAGATGATACTGTGACATTTTGATGATGGGGTCTGGTCTTATCATTCCTGCTGCTATCATTCTGAGAGCTACCAACGTGTGTTTCATAGCTTTTAAAGCACACACCCATGTAGTCCCCATTTATGTTTGAATAGTCACTGTCCATCATAGTATGCTAAATCGGCCAAGGATCTCTTCTAATGAGAGCAATTAGCATCGTTTTATTTCTCACTGTAATCGTCCTCTACCACTTGTCTGTCTGTATTTATCACCCTCTTACCACCATCCAAACGGTCTCTCCGTGGGACTGCAGCAGAGAAGATGATTCTCAAGGTTTTCCTTCATTAGCTCCTGCTGTATAGTTTCCCTTAAGACATTTTGCTCCTGCCAATCCTGTATTATCATGTAAGAATTTACTTAGCAATTTCAGTCTTTCCAGGTTTAACAGACGGGTTCTTTGAATCCTGGTTGAACATCTGAACTTGTGCGAAGTACACCATGTTCCCTCTGGTGCGCTGACATGCTGGTTGTTCTGGATCATACAGCCGCAGTTTCATCCTTAAAGGATATTTACAGTTTATTTCAGTCTGCACCTTATTTTGGATAGTATGTTACTGACCAAGATAACAGTTGAGATTAGGGAGCATGCTGATATGGATGCAATAAAGTCAGACAACGAAATCACCACGTGGTCAGGCAAACAAAACATCTTGTTCACCCCCTGCCGGATGGTTGGCAACAGTATAAATCATAAACCCCGTCCAATACCAATATGGATGAGACAGGTTTCCATCAGATGAGACATGGGACCAACACTCCCCAAAATATCAAAGAACATGTCAATTTTTTTCTTTTATGTGGTTTCTGTCATTGTAGGAAGCACTTATAATGCTGAAGTTTATTCAAGTGGTTTCTGATAAGTTTGTTTTGAATTAGTTATTTGTTAAAAGGGGGGTTAAATAGATTGAATTTCAATTGGCCGGAGGCGTGTATGGCTAAACTGTTGCTGATCAAGAATCCCTGTAAAAATGCTTTGCTTATGTAATGACCACAAGAAAGGAAGTTGTAGTTGACAGCCACATCACGTCTGAGGGCCGATGGAAGCAATCAGTAAATCTAAGGTAAACACCATCTGGTGGCTCCTCTAAGTCTGAACTTTTTATATTGATGTGGTGGTGAAAGTGCAAAATTTGTAAAGAAGAACTTAAAGGGGCAGTAAGCGATTCTGGAGAGAGTTTGTTTCTCTCTTTGTAGTTGTTGTGGATGCACTGCTCTGGCTGGAGGCGAACCTGGGTCCTCGGTGTGGGAGTCCAACGCACTTACCACCAGGCCAAAATTGCAGAGTTGCATGTGAGTGCGAGAGTTTAACATGTCGTAGAGTGAGGTTTACAAACTGCGGAAGCGACAGCTACCCGACGGTGAGGAAATATTTGCTGATTTTTACAAAATGTGTATTGCTTTAGAATCGCTAACTGCCCCTTTAAGAAAACTCATGATCCATGTCCAAGTTCATCGCCACCTCATACTGTTACGAGATACTGTAGATAGTGCTCTGGGAGTCAGGATAGTCTTGATAGCAATCTCAGAATATGGCTGATCCCTTCAAAAGCTTAACCTGCAGGTGAAAGCTTAAAGCTGTCACACCCCTACCTCCACCTGGATGTAACAACTCGTAGGTATGAAAAAAAAAAACCTGTCCAGAGTTTTATCTGCCAAACAAATTGGGAAAAAAACTCACTCACAAGTCATGTTGCTCATGTTAAACTAGAAAATATTAATAACAGACTCTCCAGCCAATACGTGCAGCTGCAGCGATGAAAATCTTCTAAATGGGCGTAACAACCCGAGCATGGATCAAGCATAGCATTGGGTGATGTTTGAAGGGAGTGAATGACAGTAACCTTTACATGGTGGCACAACAGTCCGTTGACCTTATGCCACCTTGCTAATGTCGAGGTCCCAGGAGTTTGGCCGCTCTGCCATCACCATCAGCACCCACAGTCCCTCATTCTCTGGAGACAGGGCTGAGGTCCATATCAAAATGGGGATGAAAGGACTAAGCTGTCCTCAGTGTAAGGAGCTTCAGTGGGATGGACTGCTAAGTCTCAATGAGGACAAGCCGCTCTGAATTATAGCTATGCTGCAGTTAATACACTTGGGTAAAAACACACACCCTTTACATATGGGCACTTTACACTCACACTCTACCATGCTTAATGTGACAGGTTCTTCATTCCGTTTTCTAGCATGGTCTGTTTGTCCATCTATTCACCCATCTATCTTCATATCTTTCTGTCTGGCACCCCCTCCGTCTCCTTGTCTCTCTATTCCAGTCGCATTCACACTAACAACCAGGGGAATAAACGTCTTGCACTCCTTTTTTACACATTTACAATGACTGAGCACCACAAACTGCGACCTCAAAAGTGACCTTAGAGTTGAATCAACTAATTTTTGACTTCAAAGTTTCTTGAAGAGGAGTCCAAGCCAAAAGAGTAATTTTTGGACTTTCTTTGCCCTGGGTCTCACCTTTCAGGCAACACTAAGTCTGTCCTCTCATATTTGATTGAGGTTGTTGGGACTGTAAGCAGCCTGGGAGTAATCCGACAGACATCACTCAAGGATGAAGAATGGTATTTATCAAAGAAAATTTAAGGGGAACTTTAAGGTTAAAGCATTCATTATACAGCAATGTTAGTTTAATGTTTATTATGGAAAACCTTGTAACCAATGTTACCAGGATTTGTTATTTGTACAACATTCCCCCAGTCTATATAAACATATGACCATATATTTTTCATTTTGTAGTATATCCTCTAAGTTTTGACATTGTCATAGGAATTCAAAGACCTGTGACTTCTATTTTCACGAGTAAACAAAAGAAAAAAGAGTTGACCGAATGAAAGAAGAAAATTGGAAACTTTCGCAGGCAGGCAATAATGCATGTGCCGTCATTGTACCATATGTTTTATTGGCTTTGATATTATGCCAGCTTTCTTGTTCTAGCTTTGAAAGACACTTTTATGAACTTGTTTCAGTATTTACTGCAGCTGCTTTGACAGTGGAGAAATATAAAGAGAGTAGCAGAAAGCAGGGTGTGTGTGTGGCTTTTGCAATGCCCTAATCCTGAAAAAAGCAATGACATTTAATGTTAATCACTGTTCTCCTGGCACACAAAAAACCCTGGCCTCTGCATGGAGATGTTGGCCTGTAACCTAATCCCAGGTCTTGATATCTGATATTTGGTTGTTGAACGACAAATTCTCTGAGCAAACTAAGCCAACGCAGCTCCTGCTATTGATGTGAAAAATGAAACATGGCTTTCCCTGACTGAACAGGAGTCATCAGACTCCATTTGTCATAGAGCATAAGAGACAATGTACATGTTTTAAGTGTGCCATTGTTTCTTTGGTTCATTCAAATATGTAACCAGGACTTCCTGTTCAGCTGCATTGATACTGCATGGATTTTCTGTAAATCAATAATCTGAAATGGCATATTATTCAATGGCACTGACAAAACTTTATATTAGTCAGAAGTTCATCGTTAGAAGTGTGGTAATTTTTTTTTTTAAGTTTTTTTTTTTTTAAAGTGGTATATTTCCTATGTTTAGAAAATATTGTACTCTGTCCAATGAATGACTATTATTACTAAATTAAAATGATTGATCTATGGTAGCTCCTGAGCATGCTGCCTTTACACTGGTGAAATTATGTGTGGATAGGGTTAGGGTAGATTAGGGTGTGTTTGTTTGACTTATATATACAGAATCTGTTTGTCCAGAGATGCATATACATGAATATGTAGGACAATGCCTCAAAGAAGTCAGGGATACAATCCAAATAAAATGTATAAACATATAGTAAAACACATCAAAATAGTGAAGAGAAAAAAAGAAAAAGAGGATAGCATTACAGAGATAAGTAGATATTGATAAATTAAATGTAGGAGTAATATGTAGTAGTAACTGAAAGCCTCACTAGTCATTAAAATATTCATGTTTGCTCAATCTGGCTGTTGCCCTAAACCCATTAGCCACTCACCAATTCATTTGATTTACTTCTTTTTCTGCGTAATAATGGAATACGAGTCAGCAATATTATATACAAATACGTATCCCCGGTTTCAGACTTTATTTTAATGAGGCCCACATTTCTGATTAATATAGAAACAAGAGTAGGAAGGAAGCTTACCCAAAAATGGCTGTATAAATAAAGATAGACCAGTGACTAAGCCTGCGCATTGACAGAGATGGCCAACCAGCCCCTGCACTAGGAATGCAGTGATGAGTCAGAGATTTGCAATTTGTAGGAATCTCAAAATGGTGTTGAAGATCCTAAGACTCTGAGCTGATGGAGTCATTAAGAATAGTGAAATACTATTGCAATAATAAAACCCTTTGTGTGTGAAACATGATGGTGTAAACTAAATTAGGGAATTGTCATAATTTTTCTTATCTTACTTTTGACTTACTATCTAAAATATTAGAATGCATGTCAAGCTTATATTTAAATGCATTCATGCAGCATTATCCATGAGTTCACCAATAAGGGACGGCAAATCTCATGACTTTCACTAAAGGTCAAGGAAAGAGCAAAGTGAAATGAGGGCATTTTCAAACCAAACCCAGACTGACAGTTTCTCCCTGCAATCGCCAAGAAGCCCACAAGTTGTTGCAGTAAGTCAGGACTTTTTGTCACACACTATGTAACTGAAATAAAATAAAAAGCTGTAAAGGCAAATGTCTGAAATATGTGTGACCAGCAGTTACATGGCTGTCAGAAGGAGACAGAAATTCAGTCAGGTCTCATCAGTGAGGCAAACTGGTGTGAAGGCAGTTGGTTCTGAGATGTTCATTGTTGAGCCTTCTGGAGGAGCCTGTGTGCTTCAATGTAGGATTCAAGGAAACGTGATTTAAGATATGCACTTGGTGATCCCACTGACATACTGTACCTCTTCTCTGTCTCTGTCCATCGTGTACTATTCTAGATAACTGACATAGGCCCAGACATCTCGGGAAACCACAACGTCAAAAATAGTGTGTTGGTAAATTAAGGTTCAATATGCACCCGCGCAGCCTCCAGACAGCTCAAGGTCCTTCACCGTAGCCATCTACATCCATCAGAATAGTTTCCTGTATATTCTGCATGGCAGGTTGAATCATTTCTTTGGGAACAGCAGCCACAGCCCACAGCCTCCTGGGGTAGATGTCAATGCTACTATTAGGAAGGATCATAGGGAAGGATCCTAGTAGGAGTCTCTAACGCCTTCTTGTCCTCACACCATTGCAGTCTTCGCTGCGCCCACTGCACAGCTGAGCTGTAGCAGCAGATACGGGCGAAAGTGTGTGAATGAGTGAATGTGTTCCAGCATATATGTATTTGCACCCGTTTTTTAATTTTATTTTTTTTCCATATGTGCACCGCGGTTGTTTGTTTGTGCTGACTAACTTCTGCTCTTTAGCAATTTGAAAGCTTCATATATACGAGATTCTTATACAAGCCCCCTCCAATTGAGCCACATTTTGTCTAATTGGCCCTGCTGCCACGTACACCCTTACTGCCCACCCAAAGCTTATGGTGAGCTCCAACAACCTCCTCATCAGCGTCCACTGGAAAACCCTATAAATCTGTTTCAGCCAGGTTATTCGCTTTTCCTGTATCCTCTCATATAGTCTATGGAAAAAAAAGGAAGACAGTGACTTGAAGACAAAATGAGGGAGGAAAAAGACTAACAATAAGACTAATTACTAACAAAAACTATTCGCCAAATTTGTATTTACAGGGGATAATTTTGTTATAAGAAAATCAAATTCACTGATCTAAGATTAAGTCACATCAAACTGCACACAAACTTTATACTTAATCATATTTTCCTCCATTCTTTTCAAAATGGTACATATATTAGAGAAAACACAGGAAACATTTAAGAATATAACTCATGACTGCCTTTACCGCTACCCCAGGTAGTTTTGTCAGAGCAGGTACTGGTCACCTCTTACACTGATGGCTTCCAATGTGAATTTGAACGACAGAGTGTAAAGTGAATTGGCCACACCTACGTCCCTGTGCATCTCGCAGCCAAAACGCCTGAAGAACTGCTGAGATACTTGGTGTACAGATCTTTGCTAATCTTAATAACATCTCATCTACAGGGGACGTCATGTCCAGGCAGACTGAAAATCATTATATGTGCTGACATGCTGTAATGTGATATCTTGGCAGATAGAGCCTTGTAAATTGCATGAGTTGTCATGAAAATACAATCTAAAGATACATTAAGGGGGAAAAAAGTATAAGTCATGTCAAATTATGGACATGACCGGGCAAGCCAGATTTAAGTTGTGATTAGATGTCTCAAAATTCGAATCTGATCTGAAAGGACCACAGGAAACCTACCAGAACCCAGCCTGGATAAATTCATCCTCAAAAAACCAGCCCTGACCCAAAGAGACCAGCAGATGATTACATCTGATCTGAAATGCAGATGACTCGAACAGACTCCAAAAGATAGAGAAGACCTACACCAGCAGCAATATGTGCTATCAGTTAATTTGATCGATAAACAATCAGATTTGATGGCATCATAGTGATAATAAAGTTCAAAGTGTAATGTAAAGTCATAGACATTTTTATATTTTCTTTATACGTATGCCTTAAAGACTAATTTCCACCTTTTGCACCAACAATAAAACTATGTAGCCACGGGGCAACAGAGGGACCAAAGACCATGTCATAACACATTTAATATCCACCACCGAAGACGCAGGCAATAAAATTAGACTCTTCCCAACCAATTAGACTGAAGCTGTTGTCAGACATGAACAACGGAAAATGTCCTGAAAATTGGGTCTGGACATTTTCCGTAGTTTGCTTCACAAATAAGGAATGCTGCAGGAAATTGTCCGACATGTTCACACCAGCAAGAAAATTTCTGGATCCTTTTGTGGTGTTATGCTTTGCAAGGACAATGACAACTGGAAATTTGTCTTCAATTAAGTAATGTGAACCTAGCCCTATGCACATTTTTTATTAATCCAACATGAAATAGCTTATTTTCAACTATCAATCATGTGTTATTTATTATACTTTATACTACTCAATTTTGTAATTTTTTTATGTTGTGTAGTTGCTCAAAGCTACTACAATAATAATAACAATAATAATTCTATCAAAGGAAGAATGTGAGAGATCAGTGGCTACTATTTGAATGTTGTCTTTTGTTAGAGGACAAATGAGGGACAACTCAATCACTGGGACTGATCTTTATTTATCAACTGTTGAGCGATACACTAATGAGTGGGCGTTCCCAAAGATTTAGCAGGAGATGTAATGACAGACAGAAGCTCAGACAAATTATGACAAGGAGCATAAAGGGAAAGGAACGGAGTCAAAAAGCTTGAAAAAAGAGAGTGTGAAATGACTTGAGGGAGCCGAGTGACAGATGATAGAGTGAAGCCTTAGGGGTGAATGAAAGAGGGATTAGATGGATGTGACTTCATCAGTTGCAACAAGAAAAGGTTTTTTATAATCGTTATTTTTCAGAGTTGACTTTTATGTCATGAGGATTGTGGCTAGAGAGGCGAAGTAGTGCTGTGTTTGATGGATATTTTTGTTGTCCAAACTGGAATATTCAGCTGCAGCATGTTAAGCCCAGTGGCCTGAGCTTGGCAATGTGTTTTTTTAAATATGTACATTTTGCTTATTTGTTAATGGTAGCTTATACATTTTAAATGCCCTAAATTCTCAATTAGCTTGTGACTATAAGCAATTTAAATTTTTGGGGTTTTGTTTTGCCTGATCGTACCACAACAACTCATTGTTTATGTAACGTTTCATATAGCAGTTTTGGGGTGTCAAACTCTTAAACCTGCAATAACAGATTTTGTATTTGGCCACATGGGAGCAATGGAAACGAAACGCATTGGAGGGGTGATGCATGACTGATGACAATGAGTGTGAGCCATTGGCAATGGACGAGCTGTAGGCTTTTCCATAATGACCCAAGGCTCAGGCTTTTGAATAAATGCCATGACAAATAGATGAGATACACTCTCAGAAATAGCAGTAATGATCTTGTTTTTGGGGGAGTTAAAGGATTATCTAATGGTATTACTGAAAACATCTGTCTAAGCGTCATCCCGTACTCACTGCCTGACGTCTCTCTGTTTACTCATTCTTGGCAGATATTCAGTGACTGCAGTTAGACTGTCATATTTCTCGGAAGAAGACAGCTAGCCCAAAATTCCTGACAATTACATTAATTAAAATTAGAGGGGAGAAACGGCGAGTGAAAGGGGTGGGTGGGTGGGTGTGTGTGTGTGTGTGTGTGTGTGTGTGTGTGTGTGTGTGTGTGTGTGTGTGTGTGTGTGTGTGTGTGTGTGTGTGTGTGTGTGTGTGTGTGTGTGTGTGTGTGTGTGTGTGTGTGTGTGTGTGTGTGTGTGTGTGTGTGTGTGTGTGTGTGTGTGTGTGTGTGTGTGTGTGTGTGTGTGTGTGTGTGTGTGTGAGAGGAGTAGAGATCATTTAATTCTGGCCAATGCCCCGTGCCAAATTCATATTTGGAGGGGAGTACATTTTCAGGATATTTTCTATGTGCGAGAACAGATCATTGATATCCGATTTGCTAATATTACAAGCCCAGCAGCAAACAATTCATCTTACATATACTGTCGTCTCCTCATTGTCGTCATTCTGTTCTCCACCTGTCTTCTTTGCTCCCATCTCTCTTTGTCTTATGCAGAAAACACTCCTGTCCTGTTTTTTCAGCTCACATGTCCTCTTGTTTTCCTTGTCATCTTCCCCTCAACATTATCTCTTCCATTGGATTAAAATTTTGCTCTTCGCATTTTTATTTAATCAATACAACTCCTCGTTTTCCCAAACTGAACTTGTATAAAGAGGAAATAATGATGGTTCATCTCTCCTGAGCTGCCCTGCTACCCGTGGGTACAGTCTCTTATCCAGGGCCAGTCTGCTCTGCCCCCTGCCAAAGCTCCCTCACAGACACACAATGAGCTGATGTCTAAAATGTAATGGAATAAAAGATGAACCGTCACCAAATGAAGGGAATGATGCTCGCTGAAGTCTCAGTATAAAAATGGCTTTTAGCTAATACAGGAAAGACTGAACATGCACATAAATGCATGCGCCCAAACTGGTTTAGTAAGTGCATACACAAACTTGTCCCAATTAATGAGAAATTGGGAATTAGAAAGACGTTTTAGCGTTGTGTTCTACATGTTTAAACACATAGGGCTACCTGTATTGTTAAACTGTTGCCAAGAAACAGCTGCTGTTTGTCTAAGGCAAATGCTTAAAGATGAAATATGCAAATAATATTAACTTTGCCGTTTCAAAAAAGTGAGATTTTGAAATGAAAAATCTAGACTATGCACCTACTCTATATACACCCAGTATCAGCCAGTTATCCAACATATGCATAAACGAATACAGATGACATACAGCTATAATGTGCTGTAAATAATATGCGAATGTGAAAATAATTAATGCTGCCAATGAGCCATAATGTGAGAAGAATCCAAATCCCTCTGATTGCAGAATAATGTCTTAACCTGTTTACACTAAAATAAGCTCATACATATATCATTTTATTTCTCTTTTTTTAATGGGTAAACCTGCTAAAAATAGCATCTACTTTGCCAGTAGATGAGTTTACCTGTCTCTCTTTTTTATTACAAACATGCTGGAAGTTAGTGAAACAGTAGGAAGCATAGAAAGCAGCCTGTAGGCCAGTGACTATGTTACCGCTGCTGCTTCTTTATATTTTTTACATCAGTCTCTTCAATTTCAATGTTCGAGTGCTGCTTGAACAGAGACGGACGGAATTTATGGCTGACATGGCAAAGAGTTGTCGAGGTTACAGATGGAGGCGACAAGCCTTTGTTGACAACTGCAGACTTATTTGACATGGAAATATAGGCAACCCCACTTTAAGTCTTATTAGAAATAAAGATCATATCATACAGTCCCAGCAATCAGGTGTTTATATTTAAGCAGTCAATGATCTTTTTCATCATTTCAGCCACTGACAACAACAAATATTAGATTGCACATTATTTGTAAATACAAGTAAACATTGCTACATGCACTGATCCCCAAGTTTACTGTGAGGGCTGGCTTCACAGTGAGGTGAAGACCTTGACTGAAATGGCCCTTTTTAGGTATTTAGGAGCAGAAGTCGCGTTCTGAGTTGTGCATTAAAACAGTCCTTGATTTAAAGTACTGTAGGTTAAAATGCTTTTGAATTATTTCCTGTATAACACCAGAAAGTGGTCATATGAAATTCACTTCCACTTGAACCTGTGTCAAATGAACAGGTGTCAATGGAATTAGACAGTTGCTTATATAAGATGGCCTTGTGAGTATTGGAAAAAGCAGCCCTCAGGTTTATCATTATTTTGTGTTGTCTGTTTAGGCTATCTCTTTCACTCTAATTGTTTATCCTTGAAGATTGCAAGGTAGCCTGCTACCTCTTACCATCAGCCTTTTTCTTCCAGTGTAAGAGGGGCTATATTATTGACTTAATTCTATACAAATTTACACATCTTAGTGTAGATACCGCAAAACTCAAATAATAATAATAGGTTGCTGTCCCAGTATGCACCGAGTGAAACAAAGTGAATCGGTTTCAAAAGTTGCAGGGTCAACATATTCACGTTACTGCTTTGCAATTTAAGTCACAAATCCATTTACATGAGTTTGTATGAGAGAAATCTCCCTAGAGGGAACCCATGCAGCCAATAGAACATGAATATTGAAAGAGCTTTGGCTGAATTTAAAACCAGACCTATTTTGAGACTAACTACAAAGCTATCATTATACCAAAGTACCATGTGATGGGTTAGTGGTATAACCTGTCATAGCTTTACATGCATGTTTATGCTAGTGACTCAATTAGAAGATGGATGTGCATAAGGTGCTATGGAAATAATATGATGCCATAAAAGCACTGTGATGTTGACTGTTGACCCCAAACGATGCAAAACTTAAAAACATGAAAAGCTTGACATAACTCCAATCATTTACGTACCCATTTTGCACTTGACTGGCATAATTACCAGGGAACACATGAAATCACATCATTATGAAAATAATGAATCATGCAAATTTGCAAATTGGATTAGCCCACCTGAAGACTGCATCTGACTGTAAAACATTTCTCTTGTAGCCGTTGCCAGGTCCTTTTTTTCTGATGTGCTTATTGACCATCGAAACACTTGCCAAGCAAAACATAAATGCATGATAAGCAACACTAATGCAGTTTGTCTATACGGCGTTGTTATTCTTCTTAAATGGGCTTGACTGCACTCTACGCAACAGTATAACAGTGGTGAAGCATCTTTATTCATTCTTAACTGCTTCCGTTAGGAATAAATGGGGATTGGGAAGTTGAACATCAACGTTTTCCCTTTGATTCTACCTTGACCTTGAGCAAGGCACTGCACTAGAAAGGCACCCCTTTCTAGTGCAGTGGAGATGGAATGGGAGAAAACAAAAGCATTTGAGGAAAAAGGTCTATAACTCCCATTTTAGTGTGTTTTTACTCAATGAAATATTTACTCCCTCCCTCAATATTTCTGTGACTGTTGTGATTTTACACTATTTTGTATTTTATGATTCAGAAAACAGAATCATAGACACAGTGTAATCAAGCAGGTAGACTGATTAACCATTAAAACAAATTAGCATGGAGTGCAGCAACAGTTACTTTACGACTACAACTGTAGTTCAGACATAATAACATAAATTGTAAGATCTTTGACAATGGATGTTTTTTTTTGTCTTTTTTGGATCAGTTTCATTTGGGGCAAGTGAGTCTAGTTTTCTAAATATCGTTGGTCTGTTTTATCAGCACATGGCTGGTTGGTTTTCAATTTATAATTTAAACTACATTAAGTTGTATAGCAATAAGCATATAATATATGTTGCTTTTGATACAAACATCCACATAATTACAACTTTTAACACAAGTAAAACTACAAACTTTGACGGAGTTGACTGCATGGCTTTGGGAAAATATGAAGTTGAGGACTGATATTATATTCAACACCTTCCAGTTATAATATAAAATATCAACGTGATGCACTGTTGCTTGAAGTATGGTGAGTTGGCTTTCCCCTGAATAAATAAAGAAGCACAACATCTGCTGTTAGCATAGATTTACCCAGAGCCCCGTACACACATTCCTACTCCTTCAAACACGCCACTGGAAATTTGCATGGACTGCCAGAAAATAACAATGGAAATACAGGAAAAAATGCATAATCTAACCTCATTGTGCAGTCAGCCCAAAAATAATATAGAATTGGAAGTTTAACAACAGCATACTGTTGGTTTTCATGCAATTTAAAATGCCCCAGTTAGAGCCTTTTTTTAAATTGTAATGCTTTCTCAAGCTGATGGGCCCAAAAGTAAAGCTTAGCGTCAGATTGAAAATTACCTGCAACTTCCCACATCTCATTCTGCAAACCTTAAACAGTTGGTGGAGAAGAGAGCTTTTTCCTTTCTTTGTCTGCTGCAACATCTCCAAGCTGCAAGGCACCGGTACCAACAAGTCAGTCATTTATGGCGGGATCAGAGGAAGAGGTCAGAATGAGAGAAGGGTATCATCCCAGATGACGAGAGCAAAGCGATGTGACTCGTGCCTGCACTGCAGCACCAGGACAATAATGATAAAAATTGATAAACCGGGATACAATAAACATTACATTACATTCTGACGCCTTTGTCAAAAGCGAGTCAGCAGTGTAACCCAATAAGCGATACCAGCTGCTAAACAAGCACTAAATCCACAGTTTGTTCCTAGACTTGTATTTGCAGCACACACTCAAGTGCAGTGGTTTTCATAACAAAGATTCAAATCAGTCAGCAATTTCTCACGCATATTGAGTTGTATGCTAAAGAGCTCATTAACAAGGGGTGTTATGAAGTTCGCAAGCTTCTCTGACATCTTAATTAGATCTTAATGACATTTCAGTGGAAATGGCTGAACTGAGTATCCTGCGATGAGGCAAAACCAGTGCCGACACACATAGGAGGCAGCTGGCACTGGTGTGCTGACATGGGGAAGGAGAGATAGATGAGCAGATAAAGAGAGGAATAAATGGAAAGTTGGCAAGACTTGGGGTATGTTGTGCTTTATAGAAAATATGTGTGTTAGAAATAACATTGCTTAACAATGATACACTTTTCATCCTGTCTTCCCTTTTCCCCTCTTTGCATGACTCCCAGTGGGATGTGGGACTACACGTTGCACAGTAATTACTCTGCCCATGTCCCAGTAGCATCAAATGTCTCATATCTTCGCTTAATCGGATTCTTTGCATTTATTACCATGAGATTTCAGTGAACCTACTCTGTAAACAGCTAGATAGGCCTTGCACTGCCAATGAAGTTAGTGTGATAATGGTATTTCTGGCAGATAGATGACTGATTAGATACTGTAATCCTCTGTAGTGCTGTGTTTTGCATTGTGGATTGTTCTGCGTGGTCTGCAGTGGATTGCAGTGAATAGCCTCTCTGTCTCTTTTTTTTTTTTCTGGTGGGCTGGCTGTTTATTTTTAGCTGAAAGGTTGATGCATGTTTATGCAACTCCAAACAAAGTCGGCGAACTGCGATGGAAGAACAATGGGCTGCACTGAATGAGAAAACAAATGCACATGTCCACAGACCTCAAACTACCTGTGTGATTATATCAATTTTAGTAACCCATGATTACCTTCCTGCTCTCAGCTGTATGTGCATGCGCAGTGCAAACAAACACACACACTCACAAAATGAAAACCTTGAAAAGAGGGAGGGTAATTGATTCAAATCTACTGGTGCAAATATTTATTTATCAGATGAGTTGCTCTGTCTATGTTTTCCTGGGCTCAGCTGGCCTGCACTGCCCTTCACTTGAGAGCAGCCATTAGAGGAGAAGGGACAGGGTACAGCGAAAGA
The DNA here is from genome assembly GCF_022379125.1 of Scophthalmus maximus. Taxonomy (NCBI): domain Eukaryota; kingdom Metazoa; phylum Chordata; class Actinopteri; order Pleuronectiformes; family Scophthalmidae; genus Scophthalmus; species Scophthalmus maximus. The sequence goes on from NC_061525.1 coordinate 10,640,447, forward strand.
GAGGGGGGGTGGGGTGGATATGGAAAACTAGGGGACAATGTTGGTGAGCCCAGAGGGAGCACAAACCACATATTACACCAGAGAAAATGAGGGAGGAAAGGCTGAAATAGAAACTTTTCTCCTTGCGAGGAGCAGAGTGTGGAATAAACAGAGAGAGTGATTGTGGGTTGGAAGATAGAGGCGACACATTACTAAAAGTCTGTTGGCTGTTACAGATGCATTTCTGTGCGCAGCCATGTCTGTTTATCACTTTCCTCTTCTCTCCCCAAGCCCTCAATCTCATCTCTATTCTACCCCCTTTTCTGTCGAGCCCACATCTGTCAGAGTAGAACCACAAATACCTGGCAACTTCCACCATTTACAACCACCCCCTCATCGACCCATCTTTCATCCTCCACAATACTTCAAGCTTCTGTTCACTGGCACTTTCTGCCCGTTACTCTCAGCCTTTATTCACTTTTATTTAGCCTTTATGGTTTTACTTAGCATTTTATTTGCCCACGAAGGGTGATAAAAGGAAGCGCTTGTTTTTCTCTAGTGCGATCAGCAATTCATTCTAACAGGTCTGGGTCCACAGATGCCTGGGTAAATTGGTAGTTTTCCTCAAGAAGGCCATGAATATTTTGTTTTATTTCCATTACAGCCACAAAATGGAACATAAGGCCCACATGCTCTCACAACCTACTTGTGGCACAAAGCATCTAGTCTGCATGGTTTGTTCTCATGCTGCAAATACTAACTGTTGCTTAGGCTGTGCTAGCAGATGTGCTGTAAATCCAGGTCAGCGATAGACTTGACACGGTCCCTTCAAACTTACACTGTACCAGTCATAGCCCTCATCCCTTTACTGTGGTCAGGCGTACTTGTGACCTATTAGTCTGGCAGGGCTTTAACTACCGGACAGCTTTTGCTGCACGCAGACCAGCGGCTGCCGGTCATGAAGAGTAAAAGAAAGGCGGTGAGTCACCCGGATACAGTGCTGTCAGATTTATTGTACTCCCATTTGTAGCAAGTGAATAGGGATTCATCTTATTCCGCTCTCTCATGATCAAACCGTACCAGGCATATAATGTTTATTGATCACTATGGTAGCGAACAACAGGAGATGCATATGTCCCGTGACTGCACTGATTAGTGTCTCTGCATGCGTCCATCCCAGGTTCACGGAGGCAGATACCATCGTGATGGGAGACGTGACATACGGGGCGTGCTGCGTGGACGACTTCACCGCCCGAGCCCTGGGAGCTGATTTCATGGTGCACTATGGACACAGTTGTCTCAGTGAGTCCCTTTACGAGTCTGTTTTTTTCACTCCATCACTCTGCATGCAGATTGTAACACACCGAGGAATGTCAAGTGAACAATGAGGAGCTCCACCTACTGAGAGCGGGCTGCATGAAAAAGTAGTCGGACAGATGGTCTGACTTAGACACGCATACACACAGACACAGATGGAGCTATTGATCAGCGGTAAATGTAACTAGTTAATGCAGCCTGCGCCGCTCTAGTATGGAAGACATATAAGACCTCTGGAGCCTGGACATCACATTTGCCCAGCAGATCAATGGGGAACATGCATTAGAGCAGTCCTTTGAAAACCTGAAGTACTTCTTGAGGACCTTCACCCTCGCCCCCGCTGTCTGTCTCTTGCAGAACATGGGAGGAAATGTTAAATCAATAGTTCTGATATATCCATGCCAGAACAACCTCACCCCTCCTAAATACCAGGAATGACCAACAGAATTTTAATACACTGAAAAGCTCTGTGTGCGTGCGTGCGTGCGTGCGTGCGTGCGTGCGTGTGTGTGTGTGTGTGTGTGTGTGTGTGTGTGTGCTGGCGTGCGCTCATCCATTTTTTGACAGAGTGCATGCAGGTATGTTTACAAATGAGATAAGATATGTACACAATCCCATTTAAGCTCAGAGGAAGCAAAATAAAAGCACCAAAGTAAAATCAAATCTTAATTCATGGAAGCAAATTTCAAAGACATTGAAAAGTAGAAGTGTTAGTACGTACTGTATGTACTGTGTGTCCCTGACCTTCACCACTCTATCATGAGGGCGTCATCTGAACTGTGTCCCAAGATGTCAGACACCTGTGGGAGATTAAAGACACTGTGTTGTGGCTGACGCATACAGAAACCGTCTCTCCAGCACTCTTTTATTTCCCTTTCATTTCCTCTGAGGTATCACCTTTTGAATATTGGTGTCGTCTCGCCTTTTGTCATCATAAAGGCAGCAAGGCAAGAAGGGCATCCTCATAAAACAGTTTTTGTAGGTTATAAAAACATTTGCTGATATGAGGAATGGGAATTTATTTGACCACACTGATGCTTAAACATAATTTCTGCAACCAGATATCAGACTAGTCTGAATAAAAAAGACAAAAGATAAAATGTGTAAAAGGATGATAGTGAGTGGATAAGAGAGAGAAAGAGAAATAAACTTAAATTAAAACTTTTCTTTTAAATTTGCCACTTATTTAATTGTGATTATTAACCCCACCCAAAAAAAGCATTGGGGGGGGAACTGGCAAGGCCTTGCTCGGATAATGCCAGGCTGGCTGCCATGGCTTTAAGTATAACTGGACCATCTTCCAAATCATAAGCAGATCTTTACTATTTTGGTGACATGATTCATTCTAGAAGAGCTTAATGAAGCAATACCATGCCAAGGCACAACATCAGATTTAGCCTGCAATATTGACATGGACCAGTGTGACACTTAGAAAAAAAGAGTCCTGTTAACCATTAATCCATATATTTCCATGACTATATATTTTGTACTTTTGTTTCTCCAATACACACATTGATACCATGGCTACCTCCACACTGCAATCTTGCAAGTCCCGTGATTGAATTGTTGTCTGAATAAGGTTGTGCTGCCACAATTATGATATAGATTAGTTCAGTTCAACGTTTTTGTGCTTCACAGAACGGAGCCTGTGTGTAAATATTGATTTGTTAGCACACCAGAATACTTTTGTTCAACCTTTTCTTAGTCCCACTCATTGTGACCGGGCCTGTGTAGTTGTTTACACGGCCACTAATAAGCAGCTGTACTGAGTGACATTATTGCTAAAACACACAGATGAATAAAAACCCATTGATGGTGCAAGTGCACCCTGTCCATCTCATTGACTGTGTCCCAAATTGCAGGGTCTAAATGCTCTCAGGCTACCATGCTAATGTGAACGTAGATCGATGTCACTTCTCTCTGCCCTTTGCGTTTTGGAGTGCCTATAAACAAGTAACAGACAGCTGTTAGTCTTAGTCTGATTTTTTTACGCAACTCCTCCAACCATTTTTTAGCCTCATGATGAATTTAACTCCTTGGTTTCTCACTCATCATGTGGCTCCCGGCAGTGCACACCTCTTAAAATACATATCCATCCCCATCCCCTTCCCTCTCCGCTCAGACGTGAGCCCATTCATCACTTCTGTTGCCCGTTAATTGACAACCTACCCCAACCCTCAAATACACACACTCTATCCTATTGCTTTTTCCACTCCTGTCTTCCCTCCCCTATCTTTTTATACAGTACATTTTTAAATCACTTACTCGCACCCCCAAATAAAATTCCAGTGGTTTTCAGCCTACTTTCATAGGAATTTCCCTTTTCTCACATTCCCCAATCCTGTTTCCATCCCATCTGCCATCAGTTCTTTGTAAACGCATGTATGTCAGAGCCTCCTCAGTCTCTCCAAGTCGACTCTTTGCTATTCACCCCCTGGTTTCTGATGCTCTCTTGAGTGAGCTGCACTTGCTTATTAAAGATTTGCATCATAGTGAGCCATTTGCTTAATTATAGCACAAAAAAACCCACCTTGCTCCTGATCTGCAAATTAAATCTAACACCAGAGGAAGAATGATTATGATGATCAATTCAACCGACAAGTCTTCTTTCTTCTTCTTTTTTCTTCTCTTACCCATTTCCCTTCTTTTGCTTGGACTCTCACCCACTTTTTCAGCATGTATCTCAGCACGTGTCTCCCTTGGCGTGGGTGCGTGGTAAATGGCCTGTGAAATTAATGGCACTAATAGTAATCGCATGTGTCCCTCTCCTTCCCTAAATAATTGAGGTCTTTGCATCAGTTCCTGTGTGTGCCACTGACTCACACTGAACGGGTTTCGGTTATATCGCACGGGTGCCTTCAGCAAGCTATATACGTGCTTACTGTGTTCCCATATAGCTGTACTGCGCGTTAATGTTGGAGGCACCATAAATAGTGTACATACATACCACAGGCTTACCTGACATAACACAGTGAATAATTCATCTGTTTTTTTCTTTTGTCTTTGTCTTCCTGCAGTCCCCATAGACTCCACAGCAGGTATTAAGATGCTGTATGTGTTTGTTGATATCCAGATGGACAATGCACACTTCCTGGACACGGTCAAGTTCAACTTCCCTGCTGGACAATCTCTGGCACTCGTTAGCACTATTCAGTTTGTGGCAGCACTGCAGGTGATTGAACACTGGGACTGCCTTTTTTTTGTGTGTGTGTGTGTGTGTGTGTGTGTGTGTGTGTGTGTGTGTGTGTGTGTGTGTGTGTGTGTGTGTGTGTGTGTGTGTGTGTGTGTGTGTGTGTGTGTGTGTGTGTGTGTGTGTGTGTGTGTGTGTGTGTGTGTGTGTGTGTGTGTGTGTGTGTGTGTGTGTGTGTGTGTGTGTGTGTGTGAGTCCATTGTTGTGAAAAGAAAGCTGAGGTAGAGGGATTCTGTATCTTTATCTGAATAATTTTCAAAAATATTTATTTATTATTTTCTGTACAGTACAGTCTAGGAACACACACACACACACACACACACACACTGTTGTGTGTGTGTGTACAGTGTACCTTTCCTTATTTTTTTTGCTTTTATGAACAACTCACACCGTACTTAAGCTCAGTTCAAGAGTGGGTTTTAGAAATCCAGCAGCAGTTATTTTAGATTTGAAAGGTGGAATGACCTTGGAAGGCCCCTCGGTTCAGCGTCGTGCTCAGCTCGGCTTTTTACATAAGCAGTGGCAGCAGCTATAGTGGTACACTTTTGTCTGCCTCAGTTCTATAATGCCTTCTTCAGCTTTCTATTGCCGTGTTGTTGAACCAACAGCACTGTGGGCCTTCACTAATGTAACCACTGTGTATTTTAAAACAATGTTCTGCTCGTGTGGGTCATTTTATGAGAGTTCATCCATGTGTGCATATGTCTGTGTGTTTGTAGTTGTGTACTGTATGCATGTGTGCCTCCGTCTCCATCTCATGTCTTATGGTGTGTAGGCTTGTTCAGGTCACACAGTATGGGCGGGAGTAGCTGGGAGTTCATCTGTATTCCCTGTTTACTGCCTTAAATTAGCTTTAAATCATTCAATCTATCCTTCCACCTCCAAGCTCACCAACTGCTTTATTTTTTTATTTGCTGTAATTGTTAGGTCTCTAATCTTAGCACTTTGCTTTGATGAATGTAGGTGTTTTGAATAGATTTTTTTTGTATCTGTGCTTTCTTTTCAGAAAATATGTTAATGTTTCTATAAGACTATCCCTTACTGCTACCTTTTTGGAGGCCCATTCCAAACTGAGAGCTACTTCAAGACTTTGGAGAGGCTTATGGCTTAGCTGCACAAAACCTGTCAATCTCTAACTATCTTTCTATTCTCCCCAACTCCTTGCTGCAGGCTGTGAGTGCAGCCCTCAAGTCAGAGTATGACATCCTGGTCCCACAATGTCGACCTCTTTCACCAGGAGAAATTTTGGGCTGTACCTCCCCTCGCTTGGACCGTCATGTCAATGCCATAATGTAAGAAATCTCCCTCCTTCCTGTCTTCCACCTCATAGTTTCAACCCAGGCCCTGTCCTTTCTTTCTGTTAGTTAGCAGAGATTTCCATATATCCAAAGACAGCCAGCATCGACTCATCCTGGCTCCCCTCCCACGGTGGGCTACAATAATTACCCCTGCCATTACCATGCCCACCCATTTGACACGAGGAAGAATCAGTATGACATCACACCAGTCACACCAGACATAGCTAGCTGTGACAGCTAGTCATGTCTGTGTGCCTCTGATCAGGCTTCTGTTATATCCAGCTAGAAACAGCCAGATGCTGATCCAGAATGGCAATGCTAAAAATACATTCATACTGTGCAAAGCATTGAATTGTATGAAGCAGTCACAGCCCCTTTAGTTTGCTTCAAACCAACCACAATAAACCCACATGTACTTATTTCCCATGTTTAAATAAAATGGATTCATTTCAGTTCATATTTCCCCTTCATATCCTATAAATTTGTGTCTTTACATCAACAAAAACACTTGTGTGCATATGAGACTTGTCAAAGTGATGCTTATCCGACTGCGCTGTAGGGAGGAGACTGCTCCGGCAGAGTAACAAGTCCAGAAAACATCGCCTCACGCAGCTCTGCACTAGAGAGCATCCTACTGTATGCTTTCCGGTTCACCAGGCGTTGAAGTAATTCTCAGGGTATAATTAGTATAATTATATCTAGGTGCTTCAACCTAGAATGTTTAATCTGCACACATCTAGTGTTGGCCCATATGATTATAACCTCACAGTGCATGACATTAAAACGGCTACAAAAGGACAATCTTTGCTATGTGCATGAGCCAGGCCTTGTGGGAGACAAAAGTGATGTGCATGTGTCTTTGTACATGTGAAGGAAGTAAAAAGGTTAGGGAACACATCAGTGACTAATTTAATGTGTGTTGTCTTTGATGTGAGTTGGGGTGTGTAGGGGTGAGATGGGAGAGAAAATCGATTAGCCTGATGTTGGTATGCTTCTCTCTCCCCCTGCCCTCCCTCCCTCCCTCTCTCCCTCACCCTGTCTTCAAACACACTTGTACTTGTCCACTTTACCTTAATGAATTGATTTTCCACTATCTCACACAAAGGCAGCACGTAACTAGTTCTTTTTAGCAGTGCAGGATTTTTGGTCATCACCTTTAATAGAACAATAAATTCATATTCAACACAAGGTTATCTTAATGTTAATTAGTTATTAGCCAGTGCTCCCAAAAATATTATGTGCACAAGTTATAATTGCATCCCCCCAAAGCTTTGAACTACTTGAGCATTATGGAGGATGAGTAGTGGTTTATTAGTCTTTGAGGCCTGTCTCGAAGCTTTAGGAAAGGCCCGGTCGGTCTCATTTTTATGATAAAGAAATAGTATAATAAGAAGTGTGAACTATTTTTAAAAGCTGAAAAATGCATTGGGAAGAGCTATATGAAAGGATCAGTAGACCATTTCTATCTGCTGCCTCTACTCTAGCTCTCCCTCATAATAGAACATATAAAGTTGTAAATGTGAAGATGGAGTGAGGCATAACGCAAAGACTCATAGCATTTATCTTTATAGCGACAGCCTTTTTACAAAGAACAATTGAATATGGATGGAAGGTATGTGATCGTAAAGAGAGCTTGAGTTGAGTACTCCACCTCTCACAGTTACAGAGAGCAGAGGACAGCTGTGGTGGAAGTGCAGCAGCCTTATTGTTGGGGGCATCATCATGTTAGGGCCTTGGGTGTTGCTAAGCAAAGAGAAGCATCGCAACAGAGGCTCTGCTCAAGTTTATCTTGTGATATTGTTCAGTGTTATTTGTTGTACGCAAAAAAAAACAAGACATAATATGTAATTCCACACAACCACATCCATACAACAACATAAACATATTAAGTCTTCACTAGATGTGTCTCTAGGTAGCCTGTACATTCCCCTCCAAAACTGCAAGGCAAGGTCAATGCCTTTGTCCCTGTCATACACTGAATACAGTGGCATTTAAGATCAGAAGATGAATATGAAGCAGGATTTCAGAATTTGATACAGGACTTGAGATGTTAAACAACTTACCACACAGCACCTTTAGTTTTAACCACAGACTGTACATTAAAAATGGATGTAGACCCGGGTCCAGAAAGTGGAGCCAATGCAGAAGTGCCTTAAAACTGTATTCTTGGAATGAACAGCAGAGGGCGACTCCACTTCTTCTCCCCACTGAGGGGAGACATATAGTTACCTCTAACCATCCAGCTAGCTACCGTGCAGACCGGTAAAATTGATCTGTTCCTTCTCATCTGTGGGTTGGTACTCCTGTCAGTGTCAGAACCTCGATTTGAGATGCTTTGGTCAGTAATTGTGAGTATTTAAAACTTAATTTGGGGCTGCATGACCGGACTGGATACCAAAACCAAACTAGCTGAATGTGTGGTGTCATGGCTTGGGCTTGTTTGGCTGCTTCTGGAATGGACTCACTAATGTTTATTGATGAAGCCCATGATGGTAGCAGCAGAATTAATTCAGAACTCCACGGAAACATTTCTCTCCCAGTTTTCAGAGAAATGCATTCAAACTAATCTGCAGGAACTTCATCATGTTGCAAAACAATGACCCAAAACACAACCAAGGACTTCATCAAAAGTGGAAGATTTTCAGACTGGCCAAGTCAGTCACTGGACCTTAAACTAAAAGAGCAGCATTTCTCTTTGTGAAGGGAGAAACCACTGAAACAAACATGAAAGAGGCTGTGGTAAAAGGCTGGAAAAGCATCACATATGAATAATGCAACAATGTGGTGATTTCAGCCGGTCGCAGCCTTGATACTGTTAAATTAAATGCTGTCAGTTCCCTAACTTTTTCTCTAAGAAATGAGATGAAGTCTGATGTCCTAAGTTGTTTTGCAAATGTAGCTCTGATTACCTGGGGAAGAAGGAAAACAAAATTTACATCCTGATCTATTGTCCCTCATATTTATATTTTGATCCTAAACTCAAATGTCTTCAGTGTACAACAGGAACAAACAAGGTGACCTTGTCGTTCCAATAGCTTTAGAGGGGACTGTATGTCAAACCACCCACGGCCCTTTCTCAGCTGCTCTAAACACTGACCAATTAGTGGGTTTAATTCCATGTTCTGTCTCGGTAAGCCTACTGAGATTGTACAGTAATGAGTAGGGGTACCGACCTGAGCCCCCTCACACTAACGGAAAGATTCTTCTCAGCCTCACCCTGGGAAGGGTCTTTATGTAAGAGGGTTCTGCCTGAGCTTGTTTTTTTCCGGAACCTACACACCTCTGTTTACTTAAGGTTTATGATCTCTGACTCTGCTTGTGCTCTGGTGAATCCACAGCACCAGACCCTGGGTTAAATGGGAGGGCTTGCATTCTCTGTTAACAGCATGCTTCAATTGCTGGGGTCATATTATTCTTGGATGGTGGAGAAGGGTAGGCCCTCTACCGTAGCCTCAGGCCTTTGCCTAGTAACACTTTGATTTGTAGTTTAAAGGTTGCAGAGAGGCATATATAGAAATATATGTGATTGTGTTTATATTTTTGAATATGACAGGGACATATACAGTCTCAAGACACCTGGATTAACAAAGTCAACGTCAGATGTTGGGTGACTAGGACATGCAGATGAGTTTGCTAATCGAACAAGATGCACATGAACAAGAAATAAGAGGACTAAATTGATGGAATGCTACTATACTGTAAAAGCAAACCCAAGAAGAGAGGTTACATGCAACAGCAATGGTAGGAAGTCCCTAGCCATCAACAAGTACACCCTACAGGACATACCACCGAGAGTGGTTGAGAACAACAGAGCTGAGATCTTGTGGGACTTCAAGGGAAATAATGGTGATAGATGTGGCTATCCCGGCTGAGAGTTAAATCAGGAGGGAGTCTGAGAAGATCCCACGGGCTTAAAGAACTACTGGAATAGTTGTGGAAAGTGAAGTGGTAATAGGATCATTAGGGACTGTGACACCCAAACTAGCAGAGTGGCTCCAGCAGAATCCTGGTACAACATCCTAAGTCTCTGTCCAGGAAAAGTTAAGTCCGTGGAACAGATGATACTGTGCAGAACCCTTAAACTCCCAGTCCTCTGGTAGAGGACCTGAGCATGAGTTAGACATGCACACGAGAGAGAGAGCGAGACATAGAGGGAAAATAATAGGCCAGCATTTACTATGATGATTGCACATTGAACTTTGGTTGTTAAGAGGGGTCTTTATTTGACACATTATTTCTTTTATCTCCTTTCTTTACCTTGGAAATTTTAAGTGATTGGTGTTTTTCTCTAGTTATCTGGGAGATGGGAGATTTCACCTGGAGTCAATCATGATTGCAAACCCAGATGTCCCTGCCTACAGGTATTGTGAAACAAAGTGCCACAATTTGTCGACACATTTTTGCATTTCTCTATGATTTGTATACTGAAAACATCATCAAAATATCAGCATTACAGTTCACGCAATTTGGGAACAATGGACATGTTAACTGAAGGAAGTAATCTGATTGTTAAAGGCCAACAAAGAGAGAAGTAAACAACACATTAAGAAATATGTTTGAAAAAATTCCTTTACCGACACAATTGCCCTATTATAGTGTCATGATAACGTTTAGTGAGGATGAAGTTCTATTTTGTGAGATATTGTTCGTATGCAAAGTGAAATAGTGTTGTTATAGACATATGCTTTGCCTCACCGATCACAGGTCTCTCTCATAAACAAGATTCTAATCTCAAGTGAACCCGTTCTACCAGAGAAAACAAGATTACATCTCTCAAAAATACCTCCATTTTCCTAAAGATACACTGACTTCTGTCATACTCAGTGGCTTTTCATGATTGGATTTTAAAAAAATCTTTTCTTGCATTTCTATCCCGAAGACAGATACCTGAACAATAGATAATGTCCATAATAATGTTTGTCTGTTTATGACTTTGCACACATTCCATTTACATTTGTGTATTTGGCCTTTTCTGTCTGTGTTATTTTGTAGGTATGACCCCTACAGTAAGGTTTTTTCAAGGGAGTACTATGACCACGAGGCCATGCGTGCCTTAAGGCTTCAGGCTATCGACAAGGCTCGTTTGGCCCAGAGATGGGGCCTGATCTTGGGTACACTGGGCCGACAGGGCAGTCCCAAAGTCCTGGAGGTGAGAGTCTGCTCCATCCTTTGAACATGTTTACTTGTCCCGAGGCCACATATGCAATTGCTTGTAAGATTTTTCCGTGTCAATTTGGTGACAAGAAGTAATAATAGGATAAGCAGTCCTTACACCGGGTGCTTATTATTTTACATTTAGGATGATGCAGCCAAACAGTCATAGTCAAACTTCTATTCTTCATCCAACTGTTGGCTTCAAGGTTGGCTGTACTAGAGTGTTACTGCTAGGGATATCAATTTTAAGCAATTGCTTGGATCAATTTGGACGCACAATGAGAAATGATCAAAAAAGAAAACCTATTCTAAAGCTTATAAAAAATACTTTTGAAAGGGAAAGTGGTCTCTGGTTTTGAATTGGATAACACCTTCCATCCAAGGCTTTGTATATATCAGTTGTTTGTATCAGCTCAGAATTCAGAAATACTATGTATGTGTGCACACACACACACTCACATACTGGTTGATTAGTGTAGACTCATAAATGAGTATGTCTTGCGGGGTATCCAATCGATTAAAGGAGAAGCCCAGCCTGGTCACTCCTAACCCACAACTACTCCTGCTGCTTTCTCTGACACTGCTCTCCTCATTCTTTCTCCTTTTCTTTAAATACCTAGTTTGTGATCTGTCGAGTTTAAGAAGTGTAGTCGGATAACCCTTTAAGTATGGGGACAGTACCATCTGTGATAAGAGCGCAGTCGTAGAAATGTCCTGTGATACTCATGGGCAGTAGATATCAGCAAATACACATACCTTTATCTCACCCAAGGGGACATTTATAAGATTTCTTCACCTAGTTTTGCTGCCTCCTGTATCTCCTAATAACACCTCACCAAAATGTCAAAAGCAGAGTAGCAGAGTTCATTGAACTAGCTAACAATTTCATTTACTGATTAAATATGAGGCCCGGTGGCTGGGCTGGTATGCAAGGGGTCTGATGCATATCGAAATGTCAAGCAGAGCTGAGGCCCAAACCCTTGCTACAAAAACTGGCTCCTGGGATGCCGCCTTGTTCTTTTGTGTGTGGTTATTAATATTTACAGTTGTACCCATCCTGATGTTCAATTCAATTTTATTTGTATAGTGCCAAATCACAACATACATTGTCTCAAAGCACTTTACATAGTAAGGTCAATATTCCAATATTACAGAGAAAACCCTATGAGCACCCAAGCTGACTTTCCTTCAGTGCATCTGGGTACATAATGACAGGTTAAAGGTTAATGAACATCTATTAGGAGGTTGGAGTAGAACCACTGCCTTTTTTGGGATCTTATCTAAATGCTTCCATGTGGCAGAATTAGGGAAGAGCCAGCTGGACAGAGATCCGGAGAAAGACCCAGAATATGCTAGAGGGATTACACTTCCCAACCTGACCTGAAAATACCAGGAGGAGATGGAGGACTGTTGGAGGAGGGGGATTTGCTTGCTGCTTCCCTTAACTTTCTCTCACCACAATGTAGACTTTTGGAGAGCAGCACAAAAAAGATGAATGGATATGAGGGTTCAGAAACGGAGAGCTGGATAAAATAGTCTTTTTGCCAAGATTCACAGTAGTTAAAAAACTTTAGGATGACCCTAGATTGGAATGCTTAAAGCACTGTTTCTGTATTCTTGAAAGTCATGGACTATGTGATTTGCAATTGAGCATTGGGAGTTTCACAACTCTTGGGAGAATTGTATGTGATTGATTTGTTTGCAAATCTTCACATTTGTCCTTTTATTTTCCTTTTTTCTTCCCAGCACCTGGAATCCAGGCTCCAGTCATTGGGAAAGTGCTTCACTCGAGTTCTCTTGTCTGAGATTTTCCCCAGCAAGCTGGATCTGATGTCAGATGTAGATGCGTGAGTATTGAGATACACACATACACTGATCAGTCACAAAATTAAAATGTACACTAATGCACATCCAAATTAGCCCATGTGCTGTTCAGTTTGTATGAACTGCTTGGCATGGGCAGATTAAGTGAAAACGATGCCCTACCCAGCCTTGCAGAAGCCAAACCAAATTGTGCGACCACAGTTTTCTTTAGAGAATATGAATAGAGAAAAGAAACCATGCAGCTTATTTGGGTTGAGGCTGTAGCTGGTTTAAGGCTGATAGGGTCACTTGCAAAGATATTTTAATCTATTCGCCATGACGACACTCTCTGTTGCTGTTGAGCCATACACGCATGAGGTATCACGGGGTAAGGCACTGAAAGGTTTACCTTTTTATTTTTATCTCCACCGAGGAGTTTTTCACCCATTTCCTTTGTTGGTTTGTTTGTATAATTTTCAGCAGGTTAAAGCAAAAAGTACTGACGAGTTTGCACCAAACTTGGTGAAGGGATGAAGCATCTTTCAGCAAAGATTTAATTTAATTTCAGATCTGGATTTTTCAATCACTTTTCTTAACATTGCAAGATTTTTCTCTGTTGCTTAGGATATAATGTATGCATCTTGATGTAAAGACTTTGATGTTTTTGGTGTTAGGATCTATGAGTTTGTACAGTTTAGTGCAGATTATGAGACGTTTCCTATTATTTTTTCAATTATATTAGCTAGACAGACGTGTAGGATTGTTTGGCATGGCCGGAGGAATGCCCTGGTGCAGGATGCCATGGCATAAATGTTGAGACTTCTTTTTAAGGTCTTGCGCATATGACCAAAAATTTTTTTTTCCTTTTACTCATTCTTTGTCTTTATTTCCTAATTCCTAATCACTTATTGCTGTGTCTCTTTGTTATAATGAATGGGGAATTTATGGACCCCAGCAGAACTATTAGGATCGACAGCAAGTAGTCACCTAAAAGTTGCATTTGAAAAATATTCTGCAAGCATCATTGCATCACGTCACATAGTTGGGGAGTCAGCATAATTCACACAACTGCACACTATAATGAGGAGCTGGCAAACAGTAGTTCACAGCTCCATGAACAAAATTGGCATTCATGTCTTGGTCAAATTCCATAGTTTTCCTTTGTAGATAAAGCAAACAGTCCAGTGTAATGAACTCCTATGCTTTATATTCATGTTAGACACAGAGGGCATAGAAAAAGGAATTGTATACATGAATTATGAGTTATTAAGTGCTTACCTTTCTCTCTGTACTTTCACAAAATAAGGCCAGAATACACTACAAACTAAAAAAAGACTCACCCTTGCTCAAGATGGCTTTTTATCTATTTATTAATTAATTTTCCCACCAGGCTCCAATTTCTGTTTAATCGACTTATCCTGAGACTGAAAATATATCGTCCTATCTTAAACCAAAGAAACTGTAAAACCCATCACACATAATAAACACTTAGGCCTTCGCTCATGTACCATGAAATTATTGAAGTCTGACGGTACTGATGCACGTGTGGATCTTGCCATTGATACATGTTCCATCTAGTCAAAGTGGCAGCTAATGAATTATTCTGCACCAATCGACTCTGTTCTTCAACGGGGAGAGCTCAGGCTTGAAGGTGCAGTTTCTCTGATTTATCAGACCACCTGCCTGAAGAACAGAGGTGAAGATGGACGCGGGATTAGTGAGACGCTGATGTGCAACAGCTCACACTCTCACGCGGATGCAGGCGCTCACATGCACAGGCCGCACGCGCGCTCCCCACACTCCCTTCAGATCGGCCTCTCACGTGGAGTAATGAGAGGTGTGATGTGTGAGGCAGGAGTGGGTGAGAGAGGGACAGAAGGTCTGAGAGAGGCTGAAAGTGAGTTAGAGAGAGTGAGAGAGAGAGATGCAGAGGTAGTTGAGGGGGCTGTGTTTGCAAAGCGAGCGATCCTGATAAAAGCCGATTTTTCTTCTTTGTTTTTTTGACTCTTCAGACGGTCGTATTAGCAACTCCAAAATGATGTAAGTCAGGAACGATTCACCCAACCAAAACAAACCCTCATTACAGACAAAAAGTTCTGTTTCTTTTTTTTGCTTTTAGTGTATTGGTGTCAAGAAAACCCAAGAAGTGTTTCAATATAAAGTTGAGGTCAAACATATTTATACAAATGGGCTGGACACAATATTAGAGACATCTCTCAGTTTAACAGGAACACAATTTGATAACACAAAACTCTACAGCTTCCAGAATGACCATAAAGTGGTATCAACACTTCTCTCAAACAGAATCCATTTCAGGGCTTTTGTATTAGTCCACAATAGTTTGTGCTGTGGCTCACGAGATGGATTGCCGTCCACTAACCCCAGAAGGTCAATGGTTCGAAACCGTCTCCTCCAGTTCGCGTGCAAAAGTGTCCTTAACCTTAACCCTAAATTGCCGCAGAAGTGCCGGCAGTGTATGAAGCGCTGTATGAATGTGTGTGTAAATGGGTGAATGTCACTTGTACTCTAAAGCACTTTGTGTTGTCGATAAGACCTAAAAAAAAGCGATATAAAGTATAAATGCAGTACATTTAACATTTAGCATTTTAGTTTTGTGTACGTTTTGAACCTACAACTAGGTGTATATACATCAGAATACTTCGCAACAGTATTTGCCTTTGCACTTTTGAAGATTATCACTTGAAATGTTTCAATACTTGTGCAACTTTATTTGTATAGCACATTTTGTACACAAAGGCAATCAAACATCAATCAAACAACAAATACAATACAATACTTCTTCAAACAATGAGAACAATAAGAATCTCAGCAAGCATTTAATGGCAGCTTTACATCACCGACAGTTTTTGATTCTTGGTTCTGTGCAAATAGTGTATTAAGGAACAATTTTCTGGTTTTATTTAGACCATTACATTCGTTCATCATAATGATATTTTTGTGTTGGTTTTTTTGCCAACAATAAATGTTGAAAAAATGTACTGAGTGTTCCTTAATGAGGGTTATTTTGGAAAGCAAAGACGTACTGACAACATTGCTTGCATCATTAATCATAGGTGTTTATTCAGAGAGAAATTTTGGACAACATTGAGTGGATCTCTTCTGATAAGCATTTTGGCATTTCATTTTTTTGGACCATTTTGTTTTCCATCTTTTCATTTGCGATTTGTCCCTCAGTGCACATAATAGTCTGCAAGAACGCAGGGATCCTACACAACGCTAAAAAAGACATTACAAACCGGCAGGTGGTTGAAGCTTTGTTGAATCCAGCTGCGGTGAAGGAGGAATAGAAGGAAAGAGAGAGAGAGGGAGGGAGATGGAGCAAGAGACTGTTGGGTGGTAAAGGAGGCATTGGTGCTCAGCCCTAGTGGACACATTGCACTGTAGAGAGCCTACCCTCAGGCGTTCTCTATCATAAAACACACACTCATGTGCAGAGAGGGGCTCCATTAGCATATGTGCTTCAGTGAGTAATTAGGCAGTCCCCAAGCATGTTTTAAACTACTGTATAGTACAGATATCTGAACACCACACACTCATCTCGAGTAGACCACAAATGCCACCCAGTGCATTGCAGCCTTTTTTATCTTCCTGTTGAAATTTAATTTTGACTCCGTTGAAATAAATTTTTGTTGTTGTTGTTGTTGTTCTTTTTTTCTTTTTTTTTACATTTGCCATCAAAGGTGAACCCTTTACATTTCCCTGCAGGGCTGAAATGTTAACGGTGAGCAAACAGTAAAGGGTAGAGGTCCCCCAGCAGTGTCAGGGTGTAAGAGGCTGCAGTGGTGAAAGCATCCCGGCGTGGGCTCGTGTTGGATAGACGCACCAAATACCTTGTGATCTTACTGTTATGTCTCACTGAAAACCCTCACCGCATTCAGCTCCTTTAAGCCTTATAAATCTGCGTTGAAGGGTTCTTATTTCTACTAAAGTAAGCAAATACAATTTGGGCTGCGTCCTTGGGGCAATACCTGGCATGCCACTTTGTGTTTCTCTGAACTGCAACGGTCTTAGTGCTAATATTAGAAAAGTCTCCTCCGGCTCTATGTACCAATCAACAATCTTCTTCTCCGGAGGGATTCTCTCTGCCTTCCCTTTCACACTTTCCTCTCAATGCTAGCCACATGGATTTTCCTCCTTATTAATCCCCCCTGTCTCTCTCCCTGACCTCTCCCAGCTTTCATTATGAAGATGTGCACATACATGCACTACATACACTGTAATCGGATCCATTCAGCAGAAGTCCAATCTCATACATGTGCACGCACACATGCAAACTGTCACACTTCCCTGAATGAATAGAGGCTGATGGATTTAAAGGTCACATATCAGCTTTCATCTTAGGTCTGAGGATGTTGGTGCATGGTGCAAATATCTCTGACTCAGCTTGCTCTCAAATTAGTTGGATGATTTGATAGCTCCCCCCCCCCCTTTGAGGGGGGAAAGCCTGTTTTTTCTTCTTTAAAAAGTGTTATTTGAAAATGAGAAAATGCCACGCGCTTGCCCATAGGCGGTGAAATATTTCTGTGACAGAAAGGCAGAGTGGAGTCTACGGTGCAATCAGTTCTGCAGTTTAGAAACTGTATGAAAGTTTGAAATGAAGAATAGACAGATGGGGTTGAAGTTGGAGCGATTTCTGCAAAAGTTTAGTTTTTCTTGACTTTTTTCTTTGTATCTGTACACACCATATACTGCTTTGCCCAAATTTCAAACAGAAATATTCTTATTGCCTTTTCCCTACATTCAGTGTCTCCGGGGCCATTATATGCACTGCAGCTCCATTTGTATTTGTCAATATTTCTGATGGAGCTCCATCATTAGCATTAGGGACAAGGGATGGTCTGCTCCCGCAGTGGAGTTGGAGCTGTGGATTGCATTGATCTGTGAAAGCTGACCCCCGTTGCCCCGGCCGCTGCTCTCTGTCTCCATTTTCCCATTGTTCATTTTTTTCCCCTCCAGCTGTTTACATCCACGCCCTCCTCATCTCTCTCTCATGCATTTTCCAGAGTGAACACTTTTCTCCCTGCCAATCTTCCTCCTCTCTTCAGCCTCCGCTCTCTCTCTCTTCTCCTCTTGCTTTTACACCCCCCCCCCCCCCACTCAGTTTTAATCGTCATTGCTCGCTCTCCCTATCTCTGTATATCTGTGTCCTCCTCTCTCTTTTTTTCTCACCCCCTCCCCATCTCGTTCATACACAGCCCCCCCCATCACCACCCTGTCTGCCAGCTATGTAGGCTACCTCCGTGGAGACCTGGCTGGTGCGGCTTTTTTATTCACACTCACCTTTCCACTCCTTCTTTCTTTCACAGCATTCCTTCTCTTTTCATTTCTCTTCGCTTTGGTCCCTGTTTTTCTGTTAATGCCTCCTGCAACCAAGCCTGCGCACCGCCACTGCCTCCACCACCACCATCACCACAACACCTTCCTCCCTCTCTTTCCAGACTCCCTCTTTCACTGGCTCGCTGTGCATTCAGACCGTGTAGCGTGGTCGTCTTTAGAGCTGTTGCAAATCAGGACAGATCTGAGATGCTGGAGATCAGGTGGAGGGAGGCGCCCTGCACAACCCGGTTGCATCACGTATCCACATGCAGCACGGAGTTGCAGATGTGCCCTGCCTGTCAAATAGGATCTTGGTCTCTCGACATCTAAGGCCGCTTCTAATTTGCACACACACACACACACACACACATTTGTACTCAGTCATTGCTGTACATTTGAGCACTAATGATTGCCTTGTCTTTCCTACAGGTGGGTCCAGATCGCTTGTCCACGCCTTTCTATCGATTGGGGCACAGCCTTCTCTAAACCCCTGCTGTCTCCATATGAGGTAAACATGCACCGTATAGTCTTTCAGCAAGAGGAACAAGAGGAGCCTTGTGCATAACACACACACACACACACACACACACACACACACACACACACACACCTTCCTGCCTGTACAAAGACCCCTTGAAACCTCCAGAAGTACAGAAGATAGAGGAACTACTACAATGTGTAGTAGTGAAATAGGAAAAGTGTTTTGAAAGGGTGGTGAATTCGTACAGGACTCATCATGGCCTGCTTGAGCTTGCAGATGGAGTAGCACACCTCCTCCCCTCCCTCCTGTTTTTCTCTCCCTCTATCCCTGCTAAAAAGCACACCAGCACAAAAACACAAGAAACAGAATCAGCAGCAGACTAGCCCCCCCTACTGGCTACTGGAATACACAAGCCCCCCTCCCTCCTGCAGCTGTCTTGTTTTTCTAAAGGAAGAGAGATAGATCGGACAGTGTCTCATAAAGACCCATTTCAAAGAAAGTGTTTGTTTGTGTACTGCTGCATCTGGCGTAGCAAGCCTGCACAAAGAACAGCTTGGTTTGTGATGGGTTTGGCAGTTATGTGCTATAATGTGACTTGGCTGGTTAGCATTTGATGTCAACTATTAATTCATTCAATTTCCTTCAAAGATTTGCTGCTGATTTGAATCCTTGTGAAATTGCTGCGAGGGGAATTGCTGTCTTGAATATTCGATTATGTTTTGAAACGGTTGCGGCTCTTCCTCCCACTACACATCTATGCACTCTGCTTGTGCTGTATTTCAGAATGAGACCATTAAGAATAATGATAGCATTCACCTTAGGAGAGGAAGTGATGATTATATTGTGTTGTTTTTTGACTGAGGTCCATAAGGGTGCATTTATAGTCTGAAATTCAACCGGCTGTAACAAGGAAAGCACCTATCCCTTTTCTTAAGCCCTTTGTGTAACAGCTCACTTTGCTTTCCCCGGCAGCTATTTGGAAACACTGTCTGTGATTTAAATAATTTGCAGCCTCACTTGTGTCTATATGTGTGGTTGTGATAAGTCTTAATTTACCCACATCCCAGATACCTATGAGTGTTGTACGTCTCGGTGCATTGCGCTTTTCACTGTGGCATTTAGAATGAAGATGAAGAGGAACGGGAGGGGAAAGTGAGCAAGGAGAAGGGTGGTGATGCTGGGTGGGGAGGGGAGGGGAGGGGGGGTGCAGCATTTATTTTCAGTGCGTCTCATGTTATATTTATAGTCAATAAGACACACTTGGCTCTCCTGTCAGAGCGGGGATTAGCAAGAGATGCTAGCTTCCACAGAGAGAGGCAGTTGGTGTGAGAGGGGAGAGGAGGGGAGTGGAGGGTAAAAGCTACAGAAACGAGAGGCGGGTTGAAAACGGGCAGAGGAGAAAATGAAGAGGACTCTAGCAGAAGGATGGGTGGGGAAAGGAAAGGCAAAAAAACCACATTGAAAGATTTACACCAGTATGCAGCTTGCTTGTAGAGGAGGAAATAATATGGGATATAGTTAACAAATATATTGTATTTTTAATAGCTGGAAATAATGAAAGAAAGTTATTTATTTTTTGCACCTGAAAGACACATACATAGAAATCAAATATGTAATACATTTCATCTGGCAGCACAGTACCTGCCTTACACTGGGAGAACTTCAGGGGGGAAAAATGAACTCAATTCGCATAATTTTCAGTTCTTGTTTGAGCAAGAAAATTCATGCGTCTTTTTCCTACTACGGCTGCTTTTATCCTGCATTGTTCCTTGTTCATGTGAAGGTCTAAAAAAATGTTATGTTATATTCCTGTTTCTATTTAAAGATGCTGCCGGTATGTAAGAGAACTCTAGCTTGCCCGTGTTGGTACACACCATACTAGCAAAATAAACTCTCAGTCGCTGCACACAAGCAATTTCATCACTTTGAAGCTTCGTGTTTTTAGTTTCCTTTGAATTAAGTTCTTTAATCAACTTTTATGATATAGATTTAGATTTTTTTTTTCTCATCCTATTTCTAAAAATGTCCCAAAATGTTTCCTGTTAACAAATTAGTTTGAACGATGGATGAGTGGTGGGATAAATTAATAAATGAACAATCCTGCTTTCATGTTTATTCATCTGTTCAGTCATTCAGCTGTTCGTTCTTTCATTTACAATCAGTATTCACCAGCACTTCTCCTCCATATGGAGCAGTCTGCGCTTGTGTCACAGCACTGTCATGCCAGCACTGCTGCTCTCCTCCAGCAGCTGTTGTGTCGTGCAGTGCAGCTGCATGGGGATAACCTGACAACTCTGCCTGTTACCCAAGCTTAATATTACAACACCGGTTCGCTCTGTATGGTTGATATGTGCTGCGTCTTCTCATCACTCTGTGGTTTCCTGGCCCAAAACTGCAAATCCAGTCGATAACAGCAGAATCGTGCACCATAGTAGCTCAAAGGATGATGGTATTGCCTTTTTAGCTTGTTAGGCTTCTTGTTCCTTTTTGTTTTATCCTGATTTTTCTCATTTTCTGCCCATCTCTCTCACTGTCTGTCTCTCAGGCAGCTGTGGCTTTACAGGAAGTAGGCTGGAAGGACGTCTACCCCATGGACTTCTACTCCAATCAGAGCCTTGGGCCGTGGGCGCCCAACCATCCTGACAACCAACCTGCGCGGCCCACTCGTAGACAGGCCCAGGTGAGCGAGGGTGGGAGAAAACAAATTTAAAAAAAAGAATGACAGCAGAAGGAGAGGGGATGAGGATGAAAACCACACTTGTAGTCATCGTGTGTTGAAATGGCTTTTATCAACATAGCACCACACTGACGCCCAGTGGCACAACGACAGCAGGACATGTATCTGGACATCTGTGGCACATGGAAGAAGTTTGCTTTCACGACTTTCTGCCATAAATCCTCTGTTGGGAAAGGGTCTTTTTTAAAACTAAACCACGATCTTTTCATAAAGCTGAGTAACCAAGAAGTTGTGGGGCTTAAACTGTGAATGAAAACTTAAAATTTTGCTGCCAAGGCTTTCTGCCAAAGAGCCCCAAAGGCAAAGTTTTCCCAACTGCACATCTCTCTTGGTTATGACCTTGACTCTGGTGTGCATCATAAATGTTCTCATTTATTTAAAAGTAAAAAGAAGACAGATATTCAGTTAATTGCTGCTTTTTGAATATACTCTTCAATCGCCATGCTGCTCCTTATTACCACTAATCTGTCTGAGGTAGGCACTGTCCCTGTTCCAAGTGTAAATGTTCTCCCTCTGCCTGCCTGCCTGCAGAAACAAGGCTCGGAGTCAGCTCTTCCCACCAACAAGCAGTGTGGGCAGACCGAGTGCGCCCCCTGTGGCTGCCAAGCGGAATGATACATCATGACCAGCGCTGCCTTTGACTCATCACATGCCTGCAATTGCCTCTGCTGCTGCTGACGACTGGAGGGAGGTCACACCAGAAGAGTGCATTGGGTATTTGTCCAGACTGTCTGTCAGCGAGCAGAAAGCCAGAGGAGCCCTCCGCCCCTCCTCAAATGGATTACCAGCCATTAATAATCCCTCATCTTACAGCACAGCAGATCCAACCAAATTCATTGCCCTCATTCACATGTTTGGCTTGTATTCCGAGCCCAGAAGACATGCAACAGACAGAATAGCTCTTGTGTTTGGGCTCAAACATGTTCACGAGTCGAATTGCTGTGAAGCTCTGCTCTCAGCTGCGCTAAGGAAGGAATTCTTCCTGCACATGGGAAATGTGTGGGCCTCTCTGTAATTCACAGACAGAAAGCATGAGTTGACCTTGAACACGTTGTATGGAATTAAAGTGTCTGTTAATGTGGATGGCTTCAGTCCAACGCAGTCCACTTTCCTTTGGATAAAGCACTGTACCTTGTCACTGTGCGCCGGTTTAAAGACGGACACAGACATATTGTATGAAGGACTTTGTCCGATGTACAATGTGACTCTTGAGACTTTTCTCAAGAGCACTGAAATGTGCGTTATGGAATTGTGATATATTATGACACGACCTTGTTTGTCTTGCTCGCTTTTTCGATTCAAACGCGGAAACAATAAATCGGACACGAAGACCCTGCTCCTTGCGTGAATGTTTTTGATAAATGCTGTGCCGCGCTGAAACGATGAGACTGCTGCGGTGTATGAGTTTCTAGATACTTGCAGTGCGAGTCACGACTGCTCTCCATCCTCATTATTTATTGATGGGGGAGTCTGTCAATAAATAAATAAATAAATAAATAAGCACACTATTGCTCTTTGGCTACCACGGAAGAAAGTGATTGACAGCAGTGTACTTTGGTCCCAGATAATCCTGAAAACTTGTGAACCTTCTGCTGGTTGCAACGCATTGTCTCAGGTGAGTATGACCTTCTGTGAGTTTTGTTTTTCCCCCCACAGCTACCAGGCTTCTGTAGTCAGATTATCACTTGACTTTCCACCATTGCGTCTCCTTGGCAACAGAGGCCAGTGTGATGCAGCCCGTCCCACCAGATGTTCGTCTCATGATGTTTCTCACGTGTCGCGAGTGGCTGTTATTATGAAGCGCTCAGTACTTGTGTTGGATGCACAGTGGTCAAGAATACGTTAGTGGGCTCTGTCTCTGTCTCGCTTGATGTTTGTTTTCTCTAAAAAAAAATTGCGCTCTGTATCAGGGACAAAGGGGAGAAGTGTGATATCTAGAATGTGCAGTTTTTAATTTTAGCCCAAAGATTTGTTTTGCATTAAATCGTTATTAAAATGTTAACCATTTTAGACATGACTGATGAAACTAATGGATATTTAGATATCCCAAGTCAAATAAGGCCTGGATACTTTGATGTATACCGCTGTAAAATATTTTCCTAATCTAATAGCTAATTCTTTTCAGTATGCCTGGTTAATAGAATTAAAATGGTTAACATTCCTATTTGGCAGATGATAATCATTTTAAAGCAATGGAGATTAGCAGATTGAATTTGTTCTGTTTTTCTGTGTAAATATTCTCTGAACAATGCATCATGATTCATATTCTCAATGTCATACTTACTGCTTATTGCTTATTTTTTGATTGTTGCTGACTGACCACAAGATCATAGTTTCCACACAAAAGAAAAACAAAGAATACTTGTTTCACAGGCCTGCCTTGCTTAATTACTGCTGCATTAAATATTCCAGCGACACGTGTCTCCATAAAACTTTTTTCACAGCATAGGTTTTGTGTTGAGGTATTGTATTGTGATGCCCCGTCTCTGTTTGTTCTTATCATAGTGACGAACAATGCAATAATCCCCTAGAGCACAAGGGGGAGCTATTCTTTAAGAAGGGAAAACATCTGTGCGGCTCATCCTGCCTGTGTAAAATATAGAAAAAAAACTTGAACTCAACAAAAGTGAATTTCTGACTAGTTAAATGAAAATGTTTCAAAGCAGATTGCGGTTTCCTGATTTGACTCATGGAAGCAAACGAATAAGGGAAATTCTTCCTGAAACCTAAGAGGCTCCGATCCGCTGATCTGTCTTAACTCTGCCAGACAGACGGCTTTGTGAGTCATCTGAACCTCAGTCATCCTGGCCTGTCCTCTCAAGATTCATTAGCGGCCGTGCCAACAGTTGAACACTAGGTGGTGCTGTTTGACGTTGGTATTTGTGACCTGCGAGGCGTTCACGTCACTCACTGTTCATTGTGTGAGGGGTGTGTGGGACATGGCAGCATGTGAGTCAGGGAGTGTGCTTGGCAGAGTGCAAGTACCCAGTGTACCTTTTGTAACTGGTTTGTGAAAGTGTTTCCAGATGTGGGAGGAATGCGACTCCGCTCTGCTTCATCCTCCTTGGCATCCGATCTCTTCCCTTCTCCCCCCACACCCTTCCTTTCCTGTGTTTGCCACCGCACTCCCTCTGCCATCGGCACCCAATTTCCTGTCCTGAGGGCGCAAGTTCGCCACAGAGACTGTGTGACATGTTTGTTACAGCCGTTACGAGGCCGGAGCTTGTAGCTTGGCACAACAAGTGCTCAGGTCACACACCGCTCACGGTGACAGCGATATGACCTGACTGCATGGTCAGCTGGTTGGAGTAGGCTTCAGCTGTAACCAGTGGTAAGACTCAAAAGCTGCTTGTTAATGCACCGTCAAAAAGCACACTTCCAAAAAAAGGGGATGATTGAAATGACATGTTCAGTTTACTTCTCGTTTTAGAGTTTGTTTTTTTTCGTTTTTCTCTGGGGCTTTGTCTGCTGGAATAAAAGGTGTCGGCACCCATGATGTATTCCGTTGTTCATTTCTCTGATCAGGGAAAGGCTGAGTCACAGCAGTCTATTATTGTCCCCTCCTCTCTTCCATTATTACTGACCCTGTCTGATCAACACCTCCCTGTATGTCAGGCATTTGTTTCAGGTTTAGGCTGAGTTAATGCACCACTCCAGGCTTTTGTCATGAGTCTAGCATTCATTTTGATTCTCATATGCTTCTTGTTATTACTGGACTTTTCTGTCCAAAGGGGAAATCAAGTATGGTGCTACAATTAAAAATAAACAGAAGAGGAGGAGATTTGTTTTTACAAGTTTGTTTTTGCATTTTCTTTCCATGACTGTAGCTTTGAGGCAGATTGTGATTTCCGACAGCGGGGCTGAGCTGGGGAAGGAGTGGCAGGAGATGTTTATAAGATCCAAACCGGGTGAGTATAGAGGTCGATTTTTTTTCTGTTTTTCTTTCTTTGTGCTTTCTGCCATTCAACCTGGAACAGAACAGACATGACTGATTTGTTTTAACAGAATTAACATCTGTCAAGAGACTCTCTAGATGGGTGAGAAACAGTTTGGAGGAAAATATGAAGGGGAAATAAAAACCTACAATGCTGCGGAGGGATTCTGGATTTCCTTTGAGTTGGCAAGAAGAGCTGCATGTTGTCAATGTAAAAAGAAAGATGATTTGGAGGTTTGGTCCATTGGTCGTCGCGTTGCTGATCTACGTCGTGTCCTGCTGCCGCCTCTGGCCACACAAGACATATAGAGGAGCAAGTAAGATCTAGTACACATCCGTGTCAAAAGACAGCGGCACTCTTGAGGGGAAATTGAAAAAAGAGTGTTTGTTTGATTTCGTTAATTTTGTTGGTTAAGTAAATTGCAACTAATTGTGGACATTGGAAGCCATACTGTACGTATTTAATTACCCTATAATCTGCATCCCTGTGGAAATCGGAACAATGAAGGATTCTGTGTGGACGCTGCTGACTCTGTTTGTGTTCGTGGGGGAGAGGGAGGAGGCCTGGGCGACCAAACAGGGATGTGAAGGAAGGTTGCAAGAAGGTTGAATAAGAGTGTTTAGTGGGTGAGAGAGAAGAAGAAAAAAAGTGGTGTAAAGAAATGACTAATTCTGTGTGGGAGGTCAGCCTGTCCCTGATGATCCGGCCAAGAGCCACCCCAGCACAGGGCTGTCACAGAGTCACCTTCGTCCCCTTCTCAACCCGTGGACTGTCGGTGATCTCCTCTCACTCTGTGGTGAGTCCTATTAATTCATTTAGACTCTCTCTTACTCAGGCTGGTGGGATGTAGCTTAGTGGGAGAACAGGTAAACTGATTGCTGGTTGCTGATTTTCATTCGTTGCCTTATTTGAAGGATGTTGTGTCTTATAATAGCGGTGTGATTCATTTTGTGTGGGCCACTGAAATCCATTATAGAACTTGAGTTTTCAACTGCACAAAAAAAGTGTAGTCTGTAAATATAGATCTTTCGATACATTGTTATTTTTTCTTCAAATTATTGATTCATGCGTATTAGGCATCACTACTAAATTAATTCACGATAAAGTAGATGTGCTGTCTGTATTGTTTTAATAGGCCTCTACACAAACTAACCACATTTTTTTCAAAGAAGCAGCAGCAGCCAAACTGTATTTATTGGAATTACTCCACAATTTGTAATTCCATTGCCAAATATCCGCTGCTCTCTATTTTACTTTATTTTAACCTAAACCAAATGACCTTCAGTTCCTAAATAGTGTTGAGGATGATACCGTGGAGTCCGAAGCTACCAGAGAACAGACTTGATCACACAAATGTCACTCAAAAGTATCTAGTGATTATTTCCTGGATATCTGTGAGTATGTATCTACATTTTTAGTAGCATTAATTGATTCCGTATCAGGAGCAGCAGCTGCTGACTCGCTGTGAAAAGGCTTGAATAACTATGCAGCCATTAAAAAATGAAGTTGGTAAAAGCAGGGGAGAAACATTTGAGAGCGATGACCTCATCAATCAGAAACATCATTAACACACTGATAAACATGCAGACTCACGCATGATAAGAGACTACTGGTTCATACTGGTTATTTAAATTTGTGTTGAGTGGGCTCACCAAACTTCAACCACACTATTGTAAATATCCTTTCATCATTTATTATCTTAGGTATTTATCATTTGGGTTTACTCCTGACTTCATAACCTCGGTAACTATTTCAAATTTTGTATACTTTATTCTAAAAGATTACCAGCAACGTAACTCTTTTCTTAATTTATTCTGAAAGAAATGTTGCGTTACAGCCTTTCTTGACTTATAAATAAAAACGATATAATGTCATTAATATTGATTATAGATTTTTAGGATATGGTTGGTAAATCAGAGATAATAATGAATATTCATTAATGAATCAATAGTTAATTATGGAGTAATTTAATCATCATGAGCTCATTGCTTAAGAAGCATTAGCATTCCCTTTTCAAAATATTACCAAAGATAATTTTTATCAGAAACTATCAGTAAGACACTTTTTGACACAGCACTGAACTTTCGCAGCAGTCGTCCCAGCGTACCAGCTGATTTGTTTTTCTCTTTATTCTCAGGTAGATGAGAGGAGAGAACACAATTCACAATTTCAGTACCCAAAGGACTTTCTCGCCTGTATTGTGCTGAAGTTGGCTTCCCATTAACAACCAAATGAGCAGTGTCAAAGTTATTCCTTAGCATTACTGGAAAAGGTCATTTTGTGCAAATTAAAAGTTGTGCATTGATGATGCATGTAATCCCCGAGGGGAGCAAGTTCATACTGTGGTATACTAAAGGAAGTTTGAATAGGAATAAATCTTAGTTTGTTCAAAATTGACATAATAGAGTTGTCCCTGCACTGATTGTTTTGTTAAAAATGAAAAACTTTTGCACAAAAAAAAGATGAACTCGAGGATAGAGAGTATATTGAGGCTCAAATACCACAGGATTATTCAAACCTCCTTATTTTTACAGAATATTTCTGGTTTCACTACATGTCCAGCACCATTATGCCTTTAATAAACCCTCATCAAATTGTGTGCCTAAATTAAAATTGAAATTAAATCCCATCAGGCTGATTATAACACGGAACAGTGCCAATATGATGTGAGTCTTGGTCTCTGAACAGTAAGAGTTCATGTGCTGCAGGATACTTCAGCATCCAGAGCCCTGAAGAGACCAAGACCACTCATCTGGAACCTCACCCACAGAATCAGAATCAGGTTTATTGCCAGGAAGGATTTTACACCAACGAGGAGTCTGTTATGATGTGGATGGCGATTACAACTTCAGGATGAGCTGTTGAATCGTCTGAAGATCAATGTGTTTTAATTATTAAACTAGTGCGTCCTCGTTGCCAAGGCTGCTCAGACACTTGTCCTTGGACAAGACATTGAGTCCCTGCCAAGTCATAGGTCAGTGCTGTGTGTCTCACCCCGAGCTTTCACTTGATTTGCTAAGCACTAATTCAAATCACTATCAGTGACAAAGATACAAAGTTCCATGCGTTCCTGATTAATTGATTTATTGATCGGCAAATACACAAGTTAAATCAAAAAGTTCATTGTGCCATAACCCTGAAAGGGAAAAATAGACGAGTGATGATGAAAACCAACAACTTAGATCAAACTGAATAATGGCACGTGGAGCCACTGCTGTAACTGAGCAGCAGTTCCGGATGTTCTCTGAGCTCGTTTCCTGGCAGACGTACATCAGTTGTCATCTGACGCCGCTCTTCTGATGAACCTTCAAAACCATGTCAAGTTTTTTTTTTTTTTTTTTTTTTTTCAAATATTCAAATATTTTGCCCTCTAGATAACATCTCTGACATGTGATGATTGCTACTTCTCTGATCTTAATTATTGTCCGGTTCACATAGTTCAGTTACATACAGTATATATAAACAGCCAGGCTCTTTGATTTATATTAGTTTGACTTGTTACATTTAACATTGTACATAATGTATTTATGCACTAGCATTCGGGTCAGTACCTTTCTTTTTTTTTTAACCAAATGACTTACATTTTATAATAATTAAATCACGTTCACTCTTTGCAAAACGATTGCAGCGGCATGGTTTTAACATCTTTGTCACTTTTCCTCTCTTGCCGATTCACCACTGTCTTTTTTTTTCGACGGCCTCTTCGTTTGCACCGCTCTGGTTCAGATGTGTGTTTTGCCCCCTAGCGACCATGGCTGTAGACTGTTACCAGTGGTGCTGTTGCTACAGTAACAATCTAATGCCACGGTCACCATGGAGACAGCAGGAGGAGTACGATTGGCTGTGGTAACTGCTGACGTCCTCCGCGGCTTGATGATGCTGGTGGTGCAGCCCTCAGTAGTGCTGAGCTCCAAAAGGAAAACTTCACAGAGCACGGCGGCAGCTTCCCACTCGTCGTAACTCTCACCGCCACTGAGGGTGAATTTTATCACACAGAGCAGAGGTTTGCCAGACGTCAGTAGCCATGACTGTAGACTGTTACTGTACTTTGGAGGAGTTTTTTTTAGCAGTAAGCAGTCTAGAGCCAAGGTATTGATGCACTGACTGGATGAACAGAGCAGTAGCATTGAATAACATCAGGCTACAGAGAGTAAGAAATCATACAAGCTGGTAATAGCATGCAGAGGGAGAAGTGTGTGTGTGTGTGTGTGGGGGGGGGCGCATTGTGAGAGAGACACCGGGACACATCCCTCTGTGTAACAATTACATTTCATCTATAATTGCATTACGTAAACAATACAATGTGAGTGGTGAAGAACAAAAGCTACAGTATCCTGTGATCTCATGTCGCTGTATACTCAGCCATTTGTCAAAACCTTTTATAAACCATGACACAGTGCTGACAATAGCCTTTTTCCTAGCAAAGGCCCTGGGCCGTGTGTGGCCACACTGGCGGTTACGCAGCCCACTTGTTGTGTTTGTAGTATTGATTTCCGTGCCGATTATCTATGAGTCAGCCACAGGATATGGAAGGACAGGAACACGGGGAGGATCGGTGGCTTATGCAACCAAACAGAGCGACACTGACGTCAGCAGACAGAGAAATTGAGTACTCACGAGCTCTAATCTCATGTTTACGTACAAGCCGATTCAGGCTGGTTGACCGTGGGGAGCTGTGTGTTTTTCTTCTTTTTCCGGAGGAATCTAAAATTACAAAAAGCCGACGAGACAAAGGGGGGAGCACTGTGAGTGGGCAAGTAGACAAGTTGCCACTAAAGTGTCATCAGAGGTGACCACTCACTTGGACTTCTCCCTGCCTATCTCCTTTTGTTCACTGCAGGCTACACTCACAATAGTAACAGATATGGAGGGATGCTTTGTGGCACTGTGATTTCGAATCCACTCAAACAGAGTTTTCCCCTGAGACAGACCAAGTGCCTGGACTCTGTCACTGTCCGTGGTGCTGAAGATCGTTCACTGACCGACTGGCCGCCTTTCCCCATTGCTGTCTGAGCCTGAGGAACATCTCCTGTGATGTGCCTCCCTGCATCATAGACACGTCAGCTAGAGGTCAGAGAGTCCTGCTGTGCAACTGTCCAACTAACTCCCATGCCTGACGGCATAAATATATCTCACATCACTCCCCCCCCCCCCCCCCCCCCCCCCCCCAGGAGCTACTTTCCGGTGCATTACTAATTGTGTGTAAATTAGATGGAGACTTGTTGATACTCCTGCACCATGCATCTGGAGCTGTCTGACTCCACACGACGCTGTTCGAGTCCCGCCCAGGGATCGTGTTCAGCACCATGGACAGCGCCGCGCCGCCCCGACCACTCTCTGCTTGTTTCATCTCTCTGAAATATTCTTCAGAAGAGCGTTGATGATCTTTTTTTTTTTTTTTTAATGGCCCGTGTCGTTCCCAGAGACTCTGTCGAGTCGTGTGCCAGCGTGAAGATGCCCCGGCGCAGCGAGGGGGAGGTTATGATCCAGGCTCATCATCATTCTGGTCCTGTGCCCCCCCTTCAGGAGTTACCTTGGGGAGTTTTCATCAGACCCCCGGGCCCCCCTCCCCCCCCCAACTCTCCAGCTCGTATAGAAAAGCTCCTCGCACTGTGCCTTTAAAGCCCCTGGAGGGGACTGGGAGTTCGTCTGCATGTGCGCAGGAATGACGCAAAATTGACTTCATCTCGGGAACGCGTCACGACGTGATTTCAACATGGGGAAAAAAAAGAAAAAGGAGGAGTGGGGGAGAGAGATGGAGAGGGGGCACTGGGGAGAGAATCACTGCAGGCACATGCAGCATTAACCGATTGTTTTATACCTTGAGATCGATGGTGGTCTCACACCTGGTGTGGCCTGTGTTTGGGTGTTTACAAGTCCGACGAGCAGCCCGTTGGGACACGTCCCACATGGACCCACCGATACCCCCCCCCCCCCCCCCCCCCCCCCCCCCTTTGGAAAAAAAAGAGAAGAAATCCAGCGCTCGTCGTGATTCGCCTGCTGCAGCCTGGTTGACATGCAGTCGGCGCACGGCCGACAGCCCGCAGGACATGCGCTCCCCCTTCTTCCCTTCTCCCTCCTCACAGTTGTCACTGCCCATGTGCGCCAAAGTGACTCACACTGCAGCAACTTCCAGCTGCCGTCGTCGACCGTGGGCTCGCGAAGCGGCGCGCACGTGGACCGAGCGCGTTCCGAGACACACGCGCACACACACACGCACACGCACACACACACACACACACACACACACACACCAGGCACAATGAAAAGGAGAACTCACCTCTTGGGTCGTTCGCCGGACACTTGGTTTAAAACTATGGAGGAAACACCGCGCTGCCGCTCCCCAGCTGCTCAGATTGCAGCTGGATGTGAGTTGACCATCGACAGCCACGTCCTGCTCCACGTCCTGCTCCACGTCCTGCTCCACGTCCTCCTCGTCCTCCTCGTCCTCCTCCTCGTCCTCGGCGCCGGTGCCTGGTCCTCGCCCGCGTCTCCCCCTCGCCCCTCGGCACCTCACGAGATTCAGCGGGCTGTCGCGGCGATCTGCTCTTATAGACACCGCGTAGTACTAGTGATGGAGGTGGGAGGGGACACTCATTCATTCAGAAGCATCACCACCGAGGAGCGATGTACGTGCACTCTGACGTCACCGAGGAAATGTAGTCAACAGGACGACGTGAAGGGTTCCGAGGGGGGGGGGGGGGGGTGTAGGTGGGACGGGGGACGACACTGGGCTTGTTTTATTTGTCAGGCACGTCTCGGAGCAGTGGATTAATGTCCCCCAGGAAGCTGATTCAGAGGTTTACACGTCTGGGCGCCACAATGAGGCGTGAACAAGAAGTCTCACAGGAGGAAGCAGAGGAAAAAAAGGCAACTGAAAAAATCCATCACCTGGTCCCGACCGCTGCTTTCGTGCATCCTCTACACAGCTTGTGCTGTGCCCTCCTCCCGGTCGCCGGACAATAGGAATCAAACAGGTCCTTGTCATTTCTGAGGGGTGCCAAGTTGGAGATGAGGTGGAGATAACCCGACTTCTAGCCCCGACTATGTGTCACACCTCAACCTGGTATCTTCTTCCTTCGCAACTTATTCTAAGCCGCATACTGTAGTGTACATTTAGTCTTTAACAAAAAGATTCCTGTTATAAATTGGTCAAAGTGGTCTGGACTTCACAAGGCTCCTCCAGAAACACCAGTGAGCCTCATAGAAACCTTTCATCGGGGCTACATCTCACGAGTGAACTCATCTCCTCAGGTAAAACCCTGGTGCATGTGAGAGTCAGCCGAGAACAAATACTGACGCCTGTAAGCAGACAGGTTATCAATTCAACATGAGTCCAAAACTTTTTTCTTGGTGATACAGGGCAGCGAGAGAAAAGACTCTCTGGGAAAAGTGAACCTATTTGGTCCAATTTTTGTTTCCAGATTGGACCAACTGTCAGGCCAACTGACCCAAACGTCCCCAAACGGCTTAGAATAATGGAAACATTGAAGATGTTCTGTTCCATTACCACCGAACACCGGGGCAGGTTGGGCAATCTGGTTGAAAGGTGCTAAACAAGTGGAGTTAGTGGGTCTTGAATGGAGATTGTTTGATGAACTGCTGTTTCAGAATGAATTGTGAAGCTCAACTCTTGATAAAAAGTCCAAAAAGTTCTCAGAACAATGTGAACAAACTTCACCAGCTCATGACCATCAGTGATATCGGCAAAAAGCTCCAGAACAAGTCGACTGTAGCGTGATTGGAGACTGTTTCACGAACCAGTTTGGTAAGACTTTTGTTTTTTTTAAACAATTTGTCGTCGTTTTTTCTCTGCGGACATTTTGCCTTTTCATAGCAGGTAATGCACATGTGTAACTACAGTATTAACCACCACATAACATTAGCAATAGCTCTGATAGGTGCGAGGGGGAGCCACGTCAGTGGAATAATATTAATGTCTCATTAATGTTACCAGTGACACTTGTGTTTGAGGAGTCCGACTACTGTCTGCTTTGATAAAGGTCTGCGGTGTTTCTGCAAAGCTGAAAGTCACTGCCTCGCCTGTGCATGTTAAAAAAAAACTCCTTGTTCTTTGGGAAACTCACAATAAAGTCAGAACCCAGAACTCATCCGGAAGCTTCAGGTTCAACAGCTTACGGTGACGGAACACCATCACCGGCACATGAACCAAATCTTGAAGGGAGTCTTCCAGGGTCTCATTGCTGCCTCTCTCCCTCTCTGTCTGTCCGAATCCAGATGTTGTTTCTGATAAAAGGTCCAAACAGGAAATGTATGTGGTTGAACTGTTAACTTGTTGTGTCAGGGTTCAATTCCAGTTTATCTATTAGTTGTTCGTGAGAATAAATTGAGCACTACATGCTTTACATCTGTTACACACAATAATTTGTGTAACCAAATCTGATTTAGCTTTTTTCCTTTGGGAATAAATACATCTCCCTACAGGCCCCTAGAAACCTTTCAAATGGGAAAAGAAAACGGAGAAGGAAAAGTTTCGAAACTTTTTAATATATTATTCACTATTGTTAGGGCTCAAACTCTGTTTTAAATATTTCAAATCGAAAAATCCGTCAACGGTACAAGAATTGTTGCATCTTTTACGTTTCCATTAACATGTATGTATCATTCCTTTACAGGACAGATGTATGAACATAAACTGGCCTTCCTGAAACTTGTTTCACTGTAGATGTGTGTAGCAGGTGTACAGCAGATAATGGTGACTATAAGGTAAGCATATTATATCATGAAGAAATGACTTGTAAATGAGGGAAATAAGGTGTCAACAATGCCATGATGGTCCATGATGTCTTCTCAGATGTTTCTATCTTTGCCAGCCCTTCTTTGGGTTGTATTCCCCCCCCCCCCCCCCCCCCGCTTCTTTCACGCACATCTCTCCTTCTCATAGGTGGGGTTCTTCGATTGGCTGATTTTCCATGTGTGAGAGAGAAAACTGCAGTTAACAGATAAGGGAGGGAGCGACAGTGATGATTCACTTGTTTAGCGAAAGCAGCAGAGCGACAAGGAGGAGGTAAATATCCACAGGATGAAGAACATGAGCTACACAGGATGAACACAGGTGAGACGTTGCACACGGCAAGCAAGTGTGAGGTTAAGAGACGTTGTTACTAAGCCTGTAGATAATCACGTAACCAATCTTAGTTAAAAACTTGATTATTTTGTGGGTGAAATATCTGTGGGCTCGGCAAAATAACAAGAATGTCATATAGAGCAAACATATATAACATATTAAAAGAACCCAACACGGCAACACAAGAAATACAGGCTCCAAAATGTGTTGACATGTGTATTGAACATTATAAGCT